>NC_134354.1:730289170-730509170 GCF_048569485.1 Anomaloglossus baeobatrachus
GGTGTCAATGGTCAATGTCTTATTTCCAGGTCTGTACCATGCAAACAATCTCTACAGAGAAGTCGACTACTTGAAATCTAGCACCACCCTTAGGATGCAGATATCCTAAAAGTCTATATCGACCTGCCTTGCAACATGACCTAGGCCAAGAAGTCGAACCAGGAACTCCTCCCGTTTGCAGAAACGGGTGTTGGGATGTTTTCCCCTCCTCACTGCAAGGACACCTGATTTGACTAGGTAAGTGGGGCGGGGGGCGGGGTTGGGGAGTTGTTTCTTATGTAGAGTTCCCAGTCAGCATAGGGAGACTTATAGGCCATGCAATGCTTCTCTGAAAACATAGGGGAGCCTGCGTGCCCCGACGAGTTCTCTGCACAGGAACAAGATTTTGCCTGGCGATGTGGAGGACTTCACCCATTTTATCTACATCGCCGACAAAAATCTTGCGCACAGAACTCGCCAGTTCACTCCGGTGCACCTTTGTTTTCGGCTCTGCCAGCAATTGGGCAGAGCAAAGTGCGCCTGAACGAGCCGGGACACAGACACAAGATTTTGCCCGCCTACGTGGATGGCGCTCAAAGCGTCATCCACGTCAATCAGTACAAGAAGATGGCTTAAGGAGGGACAGGAGGCGCAGATTAGGAAGCCCATTGGAATGGACAATTTACATACAGGGTGGAAGATTTTATAAAAGTATTTGTGGGGTCTACAAGGGGGGGGGGGGTTGTCAGGGGGAGTCCTGCACCTTTACAGAATGCAGCACAGGCGCTGCTTAAGGTGCTAGTTTTAGTTTAAAAGTCCAAAATCTGGTGACAGGTGCCCTTTATATGATCAGAGGAGCATTGGATGGCCTATACCTCCATAGGCCAGCTTGGCACTTTCTACTAGGAGAAACCTTCCCCCTGTGGACCCTGAATATGGAATAGACAAGTGATTGGGTCCCCTGATAATGAAAATGAATATTCACTCCCTTCCCTCACCCACTTTTCTGCACAAGCATCAGTAATTGGAACGTGTGTTAATTGAAAATTAATAATCTCCTCCTACTCCTGCCCACCCTCTGTGCCGGCATCAGAGATTCAGTCAGATTAGCGTGTTACTGCCCGAAGATGGCATCACAATACTTGGACTGGCCAGCAGCTTTTCTGACCTGCGCATGCTAACGTGTGTTACTATGTCTGTCTAAGCACTATGATGCCATCCACGGGCAATAATACAGCAGTCTGACTGAATCACTGATGCCGGCACAGAGGTATGGGCGGGATTATAGGAGAGGGAAGAAGGGAATTTTGTTTACTTACCGTAAATTCCTTTTCTTCTAGCTCCTATTGGGAGACCCAGACAATTGGGTGTATAGCTTCTGCCTCCGGAGGCCACACAAAGTATTACACTTTAAAAAGTGTAACCCCTCCCCTCTGCCTATACACCCTCCCGTGCATCACGGGCTCCTCAGTTTTGGTGCAAAAGCAGGAAGGAGGAAACTTATAAATTGGTCTAAGGTAAATTCAATCCGAAGGATGTTCGGAGAACTGAAGACCATGAACCATAAGAACAAATCAACATGAACAACATGTGTACACAAAGAACAACAGCCCGAAGGGAACAGGGGCGGGTGCTGGGTCTCCCAATAGGAGCTAGAAGAAAAGGAATTTACGGTAAGTAAACAAAATTCCCTTCTTCTTTGTCGCTCCATTGGGAGACCCAGACAATTGGGACGTCCAAAAGCAGTCCCTGGGTGGGTAAAAGAATACCCCAATAAAAAGAGCTGACAACGGCTCCCTCTTACAGGTGGGCAACCGCCGCCTGAAGGACTCGCCTACCTAGGCTGGCATCTGCCGAAGCATAGGTATGCACCTGATAGTGTTTCGTGAAAGTGTGCAGACTCGACCAGGTAGCCGCCTGACACACCTGCTGAGCCGAAGCCTGGTGCCGCAATGCCCAGGATGCACCCACGGCTCTGGTAGAATGGGCTTTCAGCCCTGCAGGAATCGGAAGCCCAGAAGAACGGTAGGCTTCAAGAATCGGTTCCTTGATCCACCGAGCCAAGGTTGACTTGGAAGCCTGCGACCCCTTACGCTGGCCAGCGACAAGGACAAAGAGCGCATCAGAACGGCACAGGGGCGCCGTGCGAGAAATGTAGAGCCGGAGTGCTCTCACTAGATCTAACAAATGCAACTCCTTTTCACATTGGTGAACTGGATGAGGACAAAAAGAAGGTAAGGAGATATCCTGATTGAGATGAAAAGGGGATACCACCTTAGGGAGAAATTCCGGGACCGGACGCAGAACCACCTTATCCTGGTGAAAAACCAGGAAGGGGGCTTTGCATGACAGCGCTGCCAACTCCGACACTCTACGGAGCGATGTGACTGCCACTAGAAAGACCACCTTCTGTGAAAGACGTGAAAGGGAGACATCCCGCAGTGGCTCGAAAGGTGGTTTCTGAAGAGCCTTTAGCACTCTGTTAAGATCCCATGGTTCCAGCGGCCTCTTGTAAGGTGGGACTATGTGGCAAACTCCCTGCAGGAACGTGCGGACTTGCGGAAGCCTGGCTAGACGCTTTTGAAAAAATACGGATAGCGCCGATACTTGTCCCTTGAGAGAGCCGAGAGACAACCCCTTGTCCATTCCGGATTGAAGGAAAGACAGAAAAGTGGGTAAGGCAAACGGCCAGGGGGTAAAACCCTGATCAGAGCACCAGGATAAGAGGATCCTCCAAGTACTATGATAGATCTTGGCGGACGTTGGTTTCCTGGCCTGTCTCATAGTGGCAATGACATCTTGAGATAAGCCTGAGGACGCTAGTAGCCAGGACTCAATGGCCACACAGTCAGGTTGAGGGCCGCAGAATTCAGATGGAAAAATGGCCCTTGAGACAGCAAGTCTGGTCGGTCTGGGAGTGCCCACGGTTGACCCACCGTGAGGTGCCACAGATCCGGGTACCACGACCTCCTCGGCCAGTCTGGAGTGACGAGGATGGCGCGGCGGCAGTCGGACTTGATCTTGCGTAACACTCTGGGCAGCATTGCCAGAGGAGGAAATACATAAGGCAGTCGAAACTGCGACCAATCCTGAACTAATGCGTCCGCCGCCAGAGCTCTGATCTTGAGACCGTGCCATGAATGCCGGGACTTTGTTGTTGTGCCGAGACGCCATGAGGTCGACGTCCGGCGTCCCCCAGCGGCAACAGATCTCTTGAAACACGTCCGGGTGAAGAGACCATTCCCCTGCGTCCATGCCCTGGCGACTGAGAAAGTCTGCTTCCCAGTTTTCTACGCCCGGGATGTGAACTGCGGAGATGGTGGAGGCTGTTGCCTCCGCCCACAGCAGAATCCGCCGAACTTCTTGGAAGGCTTGGCGGCTGCGCGTGCCGCCCTGGTGGTTGATGTACGCGACCGCCGTGGCGTTGTCCGACTGTATGCGGATCTGCCTGCCCTCCAGCCACCGATGGAACGCCTTTAGGGCTAGGTACACTGCCCTTATCTCCAGAACATTGATCTGAAGGGAGGACTCTGTCGGAGTCCAGGTTCCCTGAGCCCTGTGGTGGAGAAAAACCGCTCCCCACCCTGACAGACTCGCGTCCGTCGTGACCACAGCCCAGGATGGGGGCAGGAAGGATTTTCCCTTCGACAGAGAAGTGGGAAGAAGCCACCACTGAAGAGAGGTTTTGGCTGCCAGAGAAAGGGAGACGTTCCTGTCTAGGGACGTCGACCTCCTGTCCCATTTGCGGAGAATGTCCCATTGGAGTGGACGCAGATGAAACTGCGCAAAGGGGACTGCCTCCATCGCTGCCACCATCTTCCCCAGGAAGTGCATGAGGCGCCTCAAGGGGTGTGACTGGGCCCGAAGGAGAGAGTGCACCCCAGCTTGCAGCGAACGCTGTTTGTCCAGCGGAAGCTTGACTATCGCTGAGAGAGTATGAAACTCCATCCCGAGGTAAGTCAGTGATTGGGCCGGAGTCAATTTTGACTTTGGGAAATTGATGATCCACCCGAATCTCTGGAGAGTCTCCAGAGCAACGGCCAGGCTGTGTTGACATGCCACCCGGGAGGGTGCCTTGACCAGGAGATCGTTTAAGTAAGGGATCACCGAGTGGCCCTGAGAGTGCAGGACTGCCACAACGGATGCCATGACCTTGGTGAAGACCCGTGGGGCTGTCGCCAGGCCGAAAGGCAGTGCCACAAACTGAAGGTGTTCGTCCCCAATGGCGAAACGCAGGAAGCGTTGATGCTCTGGTGCGATCGGCACATGGAGATAGGCATCCCTGATGTCGATTGATGCTAGGAAGTCTCCTTGTGACATCGAGGCGATGACAGAGCGGAGGGATTCCATGCGAAACCGTCTGGTTCTCACATGTCTGTTGAGCAATTTGAGGTCCAAAACGGGACGGAATGATCCGTCCTTTTTTGGCACCACGAACAGGTTGGAGTAAAAACCGCGACCCCGTTCCTGAAGGGGAACGGGGATCACAACTCCTTCTGTCTTCAGAGTGTCCACCGCCTGAGCAAGTGCATCGGCTCACTCGGGGGGCGGAGATGTTCTGAAGAAACGAGTCGGAGGACGAGAGCAGAACTCTATCCTGTAACCGTGAGACAGAATGTCTCTCACCCATCGGTCTTGGACATGTGGCCACCAGGCGTCGCCAAAGCGGGAGAGTCTGCCACCGACCGAGGATGCGGTTTGTGGAGGCCGAAAGTCATGAGGAGGCCGCCTTGGAGACGGTGCCTCCGGCGGTCTTTGGAGGACGTGACTTAGACCGCCATGCAGAAGAGTTCCTCTGGCTCTTCTGTGGCCTGTTGGACGAGGATGATTGGGATCTGGCTGAGGGCCGAAAGGACCGAAACCTCGTCTGAATTTTCCGTTGCTGAGGTCTTTTTGGCTTGGATTGGGGTAAGGACGAGTCCTTTCCCTTAGATTGCTTAATAATTTCATCCAATTGCTCGCCAAACAATCGGTCGCCAGAAAAAGGCAAACCGGTCAAGAACTTCTTGGAAGCAGAGTCTGCCTTCCATTCGCGCAGCCACATGGCCCTGCGGACTGCCACCGAATTGGCGGATGCTACCGCTGTACGGCTAGCAGAGTCCAGGACGGCGTTCATGGCGTAGGACGAAAAAGCCGACGCCTGTGAAGTCAAAGACGCTACTTGCGGAGCAGAGGTACGTGTGACCGCATTAATCTCAGACAAGCTGAGATAGCTTGGAGTGCCCACACGGCTGCAAAGGCCGGGGCGAAAGACGCGCCTGTGGCTTCAAAGATGGATTTCATTAGGAGCTCTATCTGCCTGTCAGTGGCATCCTTGAGCGATGAACCGTCAGCCACTGCTACTACGGATCTAGCCGCCAGTCTAGAGACTGGAGGATCCACCTTGGGACATTGAGCCCAACCCTTGACTACGTCAGAGGGGAAGGGGTAACGTGTGTCATTAAGGCGCTTAGAAAAGCGCTTGTCCGGAAAAGCTCTGTGCTTCTGGACAGCATCTCTGAAGTTAGAGTGATCGAAAAAAGCACTCTGTGTACGTTTGGGAAACCTAAACTGGTGTTTCTCCTGCTGTGAAGCCGACTCCTCCACAGGTAGAGGTGGGGGAGATAGATCTAGCACCTGGTTGATTGACGCTATAAGGTCATTTACTATGGCGTCCCCTTCAGGTGTATCAAGATTGAGAGCAACGTCAGGGTCAGAGCCCTGGGCTGCGACCTCTGCCTCATCCTCCAGAGAGTCCTCAAGCTGAGACCCCGAACAGCGTGATGAAGTCGGGGAAGATTCCCAGCGAGCCAGCTTAGCTGGTCTGGGACTGCGGTCCGTGCCGGAGTCCTCCACGTGATATCTAGGGCCCACCCCAGGAGCATGCTGCGGCGCAGACCGAGAGGGGCCTGGGGACGATGACCCCGCAGTGCCCGGGGCATGTGTAAGGGCCGGTCTGGACTATAAGGCTTCTAGTATCTTAGCAGACCATTTGTCCATAGACTGAGCCATGGATTGTGAAAGTGACTCAGAGTTTCTCAGCTAAAACTGCAAACTCTGTCCCTGCCGCCTGGACAGGGGAGGCCGGTGGTTCTACCTGGGCCGAGGGTCCCACCAGTGCCCGAGGCTCCGGCTGAGCGAGTGCCACAGGGCCCGAGCATTGCTTACAGTGAGGGTAGGTGGAACCTGCAGGTAGCATAGCCGCACAAGAGGTACAGGTTGCAAAATAACCCTGTGTCTTGGCACCCTTGCTCCTTGTGACCGACATGCTGTTCTCTCCTAGGAGAGTAATCACTGAGGGTATATAGCCAAAGGCTAAACACTGCGGCCGAACCTAGAAAATGTATACAAATATAATATATATATATATATATATATATATACAGTTCGGCACCCTAGGGGAACCAGCACCGTGTGACCGGTGTGGCTTACCGACCGCCCAGAGCGGTGTGTGTCCACCAAATTCCCAGCCTTGGGTCTCCCAGATCTGCAGCCAGAAGTCCTCCACCGGCAGAATGTGATTAAAACATGGCTGCCAGCGTCCTAAGGGGAGGAGGGAGCCGTGGGCGTGATCAATAAAGTGCGGGAATCTGGTGCCCCAGAGTGATGAGTGAGGGGGGAGGAGGACACTAAAGTATGCTCCAGCCCTCACAGTCGGCGTCAGGCCGATCATCCCGCCCTTACCCCTGACTGGCAGGCCCGGGGGCGGGAGTTTAATGCACTAGGCCGCAAAAGCCGGGGACTAAATTTAATACCGCGGCCGGCAAGCAGGCGTGGTCGGCGCGGTAGTCCCGATCTGACACAAAAAACAGCAGCCGCTGCAGCGTCTGAGACCAAGTGCTCCATGCACCGTCCCCAAGGGGACACAGAGTACCTTTATGATGCAGGGCCTGTCCCTGATGATACTCAGTCTCCTGTCCGCCAGAATCCCACAGGGGCTGCGGAGGGAGCCCGGTCCCAGTGCCTGGATGACCGGTTAGGATCCCACTTCTCCCAGAGCCTCTAAGGGATGGGGAAGGAAAACGGCATGTGGCTCCAGCCTTTGTACCCGCAATGGGTACCTCAACCTTAACAGCACCGCCGACATTAGTGGGGTGAGAAGGGAGCATGCCGGGGGGCCCTGGGGCCCTCTTTTCTTCCATCCGATATAATCAGCTGCTGCTGCTGACTAAAATGTGGAGCTTGAGTGAATGTGTGCCTCCTTCAACACAAAGCATAAAAACTGAGGAGCCCGTGATGCACGGGGGGGTGTATAGGCAGAGGGGAGGGGTTACACTTTTTAAAGTGTAATACTTTGTGTGGCCTCCGGAGGCAGAAGCTATACACCCAATTGTCTGGGTCTCCCAATGGAGCGACAAAGAAAGGGTGAATAGTAATTTGCCATTAACACACGTTCCAATCAATCACTGACGCCGCTGCAGAGGGGAGGGCGGGATTATGGGCAGGGGAAGGGGATGAATATCTACCTGCCATTAACATAAGTTTCAATCATAAACGCTGGTGCACAGGGATGTGCGGGTGAAGAAGTGAATATTAATTTTCCATCAAATAGCCAAAATGTTATTATAAACTTCCGGGGCTTCCAGCAACATAACGGGGCAACGTACACCAATACAAGTCACATCCTCAAAGGGCTGCTGAAGCCCTATTCAGGCTAGTTATAGTCCTTCCTCCCAGCTGTCCTTCTTCCCCCTGTAATAACAGACAGAGAAAGGACAGGCAGGCAAACAGGGGCGGGAATAACTAGCAAAACCCAACCCACCTATTAGATATTCTGCAGCACCTATCATATTCCGTGGCCTATATTTCAGAAACTATACATCCGATCTCACAACTAAAGATATGTATAGAATCAGCATGATAGCACCAGTATAGCACTGGCTTTAGTTTATGTATGAAAATCCAGGTGGCTGGTTCCCTTTAAGCCACAAAGGTTAAAAATAGACTTAAAATAAATTTGCACTATAACCATGACTGTAATGATTACGAGGGCTCTAGAGAAGCTCCTAAAATGTATATGGGCTATAAAGGTTAGATGATTTCCATGTATGTACCAAACAGAAGGGCACTAGAGAAGAAAATGGAGATAGCAACTGCAGTCATAGAGCTTGCCCAGTTTTAAAGGGAACCTGTCACCACTTTTTTGGCGTATAAGCTCCGGCCACCACCACCGGGCTCTTATATACAGCATTCTAACATGCTGTATATAAGAGCTCAGGCCACTGTGAGAACATAAACACTTTATAATACTTACCTAACAGTCGTGCGGTTGGCCTTATGGGCATCTCCATTGTCCAGTGCCGGCGCCTCCTCTTTCGGCCATCTTCCTCCTTTTTCTGAAGCCTGTTGTGCATGTCGCGTCTACGTCATACACACACTCGACGGTCCTGCGCAAGCGCACCACAATACTTTGATCTGCCCTGCTCAGGACCTGAATGCCGGTGAGTGTGTATGACGTCGGACGAGTCATGCACCGCGGCTAGAGGAGAACAAAGATGGCTAAAAGATGCAGCACCAGCACCGGACAACAGAGACGCCCATATGGCCAACCGAGCAACCGTTAGGCAAGTATTAAAGTGTTTTTTATGTTCTCACAGCGGCCTGGGCTCTTATATACAGCATGTTAGAATGCTGTATATAAGAGCCCGGTGGTGGTGGCCGCAGCTTATAGGCCAAAAAAGTGATAAAAGTATAATCGCTAAACATTTGCCCTTTGGGGGTCCCAGAGATCCAGAGAATGAGCCCAGTTACTTGGCTTCTGCTCATTGTTGACTTCTGACCAGTAAAATTGTGACCTACTACTAGGCGGTACCTCGGGATCAGTACAAAATCATGTAAAGTAATGCAGGGCATGTAAATTATATGTATAGATAAGCTGTAAAACCGCTCGGAGGTGAACTTGCCCTTTAAAACAAAAAAACACAGCGGGTATTTAAAGAGAAACAATGCAAATTATTAGTAATATGTGCAGGCCCCAGGCTGACCGGGCACGGAGCAATCTATGTGCACAACCCCCAACATTTTGCATTTATGTGGACCACAGTGTAAGAGACATGGACTGAACGATGTAACGGCCATAATACTGAGTGTAATGTGCGGGGGGGAAGCCGGGCTGCTCAGAATTGGTCTGATCAAGTTTTCACACAAATCCTGGAGATACGGTAAGATACAATATGTTGTGAACCAATTAACATTTGATGTAGCGACGGCAGGCTCCGCTTCCTAGGAGGACGGTGGCGATCCCCTGCTAGGAGGCAGCTGCCGCCGGGTAATTAATAGCATTTGTGTGTAATGCACTTCCAATAGAGCGGCTTTTGTGCCGTCACCCACCCTCTTCCACCGTCGAATCCAGCTGGGTGACTTTGACAGCGAGCCGATCGATTCTGTCTTGAAGAGAATTTGCTCTGATGTAGAAAGTGTTTGCCTCATTAAACAACTCGCCAAATATGTCTTCTGCATGTTTGCCTGCCAAAAGAGAGGAAATATGTCAACACGCGCTGGCGAGGAAAGCCGATCCGACTGCTCATACACGAGGCCTACCCCTCCCCAAACACAACTCGTCTGATTTCACTGCAGACCGGGGGAACTTACTGACCGATCAATGGAATGGACCAACACACAGGAGCCCGGCACATAAGTCAGGCTTATTTTTCAGCATTTAAAAATATTTAAAAAAAAAAAAAAAAGTCCTACACATTTGTACACCAGATCACTGCCATTGCTGGTTACTGGCAGCCTCCGCCATTCTCCTCTTCTGGTGGAGACAACCCCAAATTCCACCTGAGCCGGAGGACAGAGCTAGGAGGCCGCTTCTTCTGGCTCAGACAGCACATGACTGCTGCAGCCAAATCAGTGTCTGCTAACTGGCTGCAGCGGTCACGTGATTATCCCTGCTGGAAATAGTGAGGACCAGTGAAAGGAGGAGGTCCGGCAGGCAAGCAGGGTTTTGTTTCTTTTTTGCTTTTATTATCAGACCACTGCTGGCTTATTTCTAAACAAATAAAAATTCGTTGAGATACTGTATATATATACACACGCACACATACACACACACACACACACGTGTGGCCACGGGCTATATTTGGGCCTTTGGCTGATCCTGTCCGTTCTACAGCACAATATTTGTGTGGGGACATCATGTTACGTAAAGGGGTGTTGTGGGGTCTATCAGCCTGTGTGCAGGGGGGGCTGTGTGGGGGGGTCCTGCATACTGCGTGCGGAAGGGGGGCGGCTGTGTATGGGATCCTGTGTGTGGGGGGGGGGGGGCGGTGTGTGGGGCCCTGCATGCTGCATGCAGAGGGGCGGCTGTGTGTGGGGTCCTGCATGCTGCATGTGGGGGGGGGCTGTGTGTGGGGTCCTGCATGCTGCATGTGGGGGGGGCTGCATGCTGCGTGTGGGGGGGGGGCTGTATGTGGGGTCCTGCATGCTGCGTGTGGGGGGGGCTGTGTGTGGGGTCCTGCATGCTGCGTGTGGGGGGGCGGCTGTGTGTGGAGTCTTGCACGCTGCGTGCAGAGAGACGGCTCTGTATGGGGTCCCACAGGCTGCGTGCGGGGGAGGGGGGCTGTGTATGGTCCTGCATGCTGCGTGCAGAGGGGCTATGGGGTGCTTCATGCTGCGTGCAAAGGGGCTGTAGGGGAGCATAATACTGTGCAGGGGAAGCTGTTGGCCAAGGGCTGAATAACAGGACTACAAGATTTATAAAAAAGCAGTAAATTATATGGTGTTAATTAGCTGCTACTGGTAAGAATACACAGTGCAATAAGCCCCATTGTAGCACACATTGGCAGTAGCAGTGAGTCAGCAGACTTAATTCTGCTCAATACTAAGTCATAAAAATCAATATTAATATTGAGCAGAATTAATTTCAGCCTATTGGCTCGGTCTCCACATATGGTCCCTCGGGAAAATGAACTGCCCCCCTCCCCGATCCTCCTGGAAATGCAGGACCACATTGACAGCTGGGTTTCCGCATAACAGTCATAACAATTCCTTTATACACAGGGAGTTACAGTCCGAGTAGTGCTGACCGCGTCCAATGGTGGGAAACAGCCTGAACAGGAGACATCATGCTGCTCTCAGAGGGGGTACCAAAAACCAGCTGACAGATTCCCTTTCGGTGCAATAAATGTGCAGGAAAAAAAAAAAAAGAAAAAAATCCGGACATTGTTTTTTGGGTTTTGTTTTTGCTAAATTCATCATGCATATGTATGACCAACACAATTCCACAGGTCAGTTGATTACGGTCATAAAATATTTTTAAAAACAGGACAGTTGTGGGATAAACAAAAAAAAAAAAAATTGAAATCTGTTTTAAAGAAATAAAAGAAGTGTAACTTTAGTTTTAATAAATATAAATATAAATATAAATATATATATATATATATATTTTTTTTACACACATACAAATATAAAATTATATTTTATTATTATATATATATATATATATATAATTTATTATAATAATAATATAATATAATTTTATATTTGTATGTGTGTAAAAAATAAATAAATAAATAAATAAATATATATATATATATATATATATATATATATTTATTATAATAATAATATAATTTTATATTTGTATGTGTGTAATAAAAAATAAATTATATATATATATATATATATATTTATTTTTTTTTCCTGTTAATGGAGCTTGTGAAGGCTTGATTTTTTTTTATGCCCTGACCTTTTTATTGCTATTGCTTTTATTGCACTTTTTGGAAAGTATGGCAAAAAAGAAAAAAAAAAAAATTGGCAATTCTGTCGGTCCGATAATTTATTTTTTTTTCTACTCGTCATCGTCTAATCTACTATTTAAATAATTTACTTTGACAGATCACACTACTTGGATTTTTTTTTTTTATACCGTATTTTTCAGACCATAAGACGCACTTTTTTCCCCCAAATGTTGGGGGAAAGTTGGGGGTGCGTCTTATGGTCTGACTGTGGCTGCGGGGAATGAGGTGCTGCGGTGGAGCGGGTCATTGGGGGCACGAGCAGGCTATAGCAGCCTGCTGTGACCAAGTGGACCCGCTCATTACATATGCACGCCCATCCTCCCGCCCATTTCTCAGTGCAGAAGCCGGCGCTGACAGGTGGGCGGGAGGACGAGCGGGGACGCGCGCATAGTAAAGAGCCGGTCCGCATGATCACCCCTGGCAATTACAGCCTGGAGTGATCATGTGCGGCTGTATTCACTGCCCCCCGCGCGTCGTCGTCGGCGGCAGCAGCAGCGTGGGGTGCAGTGAATCAGTACACTCACCCGTCCCAGTGTGTGGAGCCGCCCCCCTGCTGCACGCGATGTCTTCCTGTCTCTGCCGGTCAGCTGATCTGTGCTGGTCAGCTGATCGGCACAGACAGGAAGACATTGCGTGCAGCAGGGGGGCGGCTCCACACACACAGGTCAGTGGTGCAGAGAGGAAGATGATCGGTGCTGGAGGGAGTGAGGAAAAGGTGAGTATAAACGTTTGTTTTTTTCTCTGTGCTATAGGATACAGGCCATATACCAGGATGGTATATGAGCACGATGGGGGCATATAGCAGGATGGGAGTATATGAGCAGGAGGGATGGGGGGTATATGAACAGGATGGGGGGGTATATGAACAGGATGGGGGGTATATGAACAGGATGGGGGGTATATGAACAGGATGGGGGGTATATGAACAGGATGGGGGTATATGAACAGGATGGGGGTATATGAGCAGGATGGGGGTATATGAGCAGGATGGGGGTATATGAACAGGATGGGGAAATATGAATAGGATGGGGGTATATGAACAGGATGGGGGAATATGAGCAGGATGCTGGTATATGAGCAGGATGGGGGGTATATGAGCAGGATGGGGGTTTATAGCAGGATCATATACAAGGCAGGAGTATCATTAGCAGGATGGGGTACCTTAGTAGAGAATTTGGGGACATTACCCCCATAACAGTGTCAGCAGCAGATCCTCGCCCCATAACAGTGTGTCATGACCACATTTTTTTGCTTAAAGTTTTATTTTCCTATTTTCCTCCTCTAAAACCAGGGTGCGTCTTATAGTCCTGTGCGTCTTATAGTCCGAAAAATACGGTAATTTTTTGCTTATTTTTAAGGTGGGGGGGGAAGGATATAAATTTGTTTATATTTTTAAAAACTTTTTTTAAAATATATTTGCCTTGATTTTTAAGCCCTACCCCAATGGAACCTTCAAACATTTGATCGCTTATACTGTATATATCCATACCACAGTATGACAGTATAAAAAGAAATAGGGGTCTGCTACAAAGACTAGTCTGTGGATGAGCTTCACAGGAATATTAAATTATGGGGGCATTTAGCAAGACCCCCCCCTGCTACATGGTACCCAATCAGTGATTCTGTTCCTGGGGCCAATGGTAGCCAGCTCACGCATGCACCGACAATGGCATTTTTTTCAATGTTGCCATCATAGATAGACAGTGGTGTTTAAATGGTTAACCTGCAGCGTTTGGAGCTCCTGACTCTGCAGATACAGGCAGACGCCGGCTATGTAACAACTCCTGAGTCCACTTCATGTTCATTTAGTGACCAATGGCAAAAATGTACCTTGTAAGCAGTAAAACTGAATAGGTCTCTAGATTTCACCATACAGACTGCATACATTATTAAACACTTCTCAAAGACCTGACGTGCCTGGTGTACTAACTGTGTAAATCCATATCAGAATAACTATGATCGTAATGTTATTTCATGACTCCAGCTAATGAGTGACAGCTCATGATTTCCTCGTATTCAGTGTCTGACCAACCAGCCTGACAGCTGCAGCTTGTACTGAGCACTGCAAGATCTCCGCAGGGAGGAGGGACACTGAGGAGCCATCAGACTAGGTGAGTGTAAACAAAGTAGAAATGATCAAAAATTATTTTACAGCATGTATTTTTCAAAGTAAGCACATCAGGTCTAAGGTTTAGTTAATGTATGCAAGAAGTATTGTGAAATCTGGTGACGGATCTGCTGTATTTAGATCGCCTGTGACATTCTGCAGTGCACAGTTCATACTTAGGCTGCTTAGTTGTCGGATGATGGCGGCAAGTGTATTATTGGTCACGCATTCCAGCTCACTGGTGATCCCATCTGGCACGGTGCCCCGGCAGAGGTGCCTGGGTTCGATGTTCCTCTTGACCAGCGGCATGGCTTAGCAACTATAGGAGTGAAAAATAAAAAGTATGGAGGGTAAATAACATTAAACGGATTATCAGCACGTGGGATTTAACAGGTTAAACTGATGCAATCAAAAACTTACAGGAACCAAGAGTCCTCATGATCTGCTTTAAAGGGAGCCAACCTCCAGGTTTTTGCTATGAAATCTGAGAGCAGCACGAGACCCGGATTCCAGTGATGTTCCATTTACTGGTTTGCTTGCTCTTATTTTGATACAGTTTTCTCTCCTGCGGATCAAGCAGTGCTCAGAATGCTGAGCTATGTATATCCCCGCCCACACCACTGATTGGAAGATCTCTGTGCACACTGTGCATAGGCAGAAAGCTTCCAATCAGTGGTGGAGGCGTGTTCTACAGAACAGTTGACTGGGATGCACAAGACACCTAGTACTCTAGGGATAATCTCCTGCCGACAAAACACTGGATTTTATTGAAATAGCAAAACAACCTAGTGATACATTGCTGGAATCAGGTTCCCTTTTCCTACATTGTGCTGCTCTCAGATTATATAGCAAATAGCTGCTGACAGATTCTCTTAAATGTGAGATAGCCTGAACTACAAGGAGCATAAATCTGACCGATTTGGAGTCCAAAATTAAAACCTGTATCTTTCATTTGTCTCCTGAACCAGAGAGCAATAGGCAGTAGAGGAATCAATCATAGTTTGCCTCCCAACAACTAGGGGCACATCACAGTTTGGGAGGTATCGGGGGTAGTAGCTGCCCCTGGAGGACAATGATCACACACCAGGCTTACAGGCAAAAGCAAAATAAGTGTATACAGTACTTCCCTCACCGATCAGTGCCGGTCCCACAATGCTAAACCCGTGGTGATTAGCCTGCAGCGGGGTCTATGATGTGACGGCAGCCCGGCGGGTATTAGCCACTTCGCGGACACTTGTTCCATATGATGGGAAGACTCGCTGCTACTATTAGGAACAATGTGGAAATGTGGAATCAGACGTTTACTATAAATGCTTTTGTTTTCCTATTTTATGCAAAAATAAAGAAAAACCCTTGTCTTATAGATTTCAAACACCTCTGTACAGAGCATCTGTGAGTAGGATCAGCCCTGCTAATCCGGCTGTATGGGCAGCAGGTCGTAGGAAGGTGAACCTGGCACGGATCTACAGCTCATTTGTTTACAAGAAAAATGTGGATTTCTCAGAAACCATCTGATCACAGCTGGGAATCATTTGCTGCAACGTTCTATGACGTGCATGTCTAAATAGGCGGCCGAGGCGGGGCGGGGGGGGGGGGGGGGTGATTGGCCCCCAAACTATGTAAAATACCTAAAATAAACGGAGCAGGTACTCTCCACCTCTGAGGGTCTAGAGCTCGTTCCCACAGTACCACCCATCCTGAAGATTTGGCTGCAGCGATGACGTCCCGTCAATAGCGCATGTCATTGCGCCTTGTCGGTCAGAGCTCAGCGGATGGGCCGAGGTCGGCAGGATGGGCCATTGAACTTCACCAACAACTAAAGCAGTGAGGCACTGTGAACATCCGCAGCTTAAACACCAAAAACAAAGCTGCAGGAGCCAGCGCTGGACCCACAGAGGGCGAGTACCTGCTATGTCTATTTTAGGTAAAGTACACAATTTCAGGCGGCTTTCACACTACATTTTTTTTTTTTAACATGCGTCCTGAACGTTTAACGTAAAAAACGGACCCAGAGCAAGTGCGTTTTCATTTCAATGCATTTGCAATGGACTCGCGTCAACATGCGTCCACCTGCGTTTGCGTGCGTTATAGTGAGGATCCAGCGACTTGCAGTTTTTTAACTTTTTTCAAAAACAATACTTGTAGTGTTTTTGAGCTGCGTCCAAATACTGCAAATTGCTGGATCCTGACTATACTGCACGCAAACGCAGGTGAACGCTGGCATGCTGATAGACAGGATCCTGCTTGCTCTACTGAGCATGCCCAGAAACCAGCCTGGCGTGATCAGTCTACCTCTCTCCCCCTCCCTCTCTCCCCCTCCTGAGAGCGGCGGACGCTGGTAACCAAGGTAAATATCAGGTATCCAAGCAAAGCACTTCGCTTAGTTACCCGATGTTTACCTTGGTTACCAGCGTCTGCAGCTGTCAGATGCCGGCTCCCAGTCTATCACGTTCAGTTCCCCTCACTCCCGATCACATGACTCTAATGCCCGCTCAAACTTCTTCAAGTGGCAGATTCCTGCAAAATAACACGTGTTTGCATGCGTTTTTCTTTGTAAAAACAGGATCCACTTTTACAGCAAAAAAATGTTCATGACGCATGTTAAACAAACGTAGTGTGAAAGCAGCCTAAGGCTGTGTAAACACGTTGCAATTTTTGCTTGCAAATTTGTCACAAGACTGCAAGCAAATCCTGATGCCAGCAAAGTCACTGAGAATCCTGAAGTCTCGCGCAGACTGAATTTTCACCTTGCAGATACAGTATAGTGCAGAAAATCTGCAGCATGTCAATGTTTTCTGCGGTTTTTACCCATTGACTTGAAAATGGGCATTTTTGCTGCTGCGTTTTTTCTGCCAAGTGATATGAAAATGGTGCAGTTAATTTATGCAACGTGGGTACATAGCATTACAGTAAAGGATCCAGAGCTAACCACATATGGGGGCCTTTTCATCCATGGAGGGGCTCACTCACAATATTGTGTAAGAACTCTGCCATGAATAAGGAATCATGCCTAGACATCCTAACACAGCAGCTCCTCCCCACCACCCAGGAGTAATTTGGGGATATACATTGCTTCTTCCAGCATGAAAGAGACCATGTCACAAGGCAAAAGTGATAACAGAGTGGCTCGGTGAACAAAACCTCAAAAGTGTGTCCAAGGCCAGGAAACTACCCAGATCTCAACCCCATTGAAAATATATGGTTTGAGGCAGCGGCTTCCTAAAGTCAGTCAAGTGAGGCAGTGACCCAGGATCTTGTTCACACCAAGTGTTACAGAGCTGGAAACCGAGAAAGCAGCCGGTTCACATGTATGCGGTCCTATAAATGCCCCAGCACTGCTGTAGAAATCTCGAGTGCAGGGGTCCGCATACAATGTCCAGGTCTCTCAGTACTGGCCTGTGTTGCTTCCCACATCACCTGCTGCTCCAGCAGCCTGGACCCCAACAGAGACACACGTTGCAGTGCACTGCAGGATTAAATGCAATTCCCCAGACATGAGCTTGTTGCAAGACCTGGACTGGAGGGAGAGGTCCATCCCTCTGCCAGACTTACAGATCTCACCAAAAATAAAAGCCCTAACAGGTTTATTTAAACAAAATACTTGGTCAAATAGCTTGATCAAGTTCACACTCTTCTCTTGTGTTGCACTCACATTCCAGCGGGTCTCACAAGGTCTGCAAACACATTCTGGGGGAAACATACCGACCTTCATATATGACACCTGTCACTGCCCCTCAGTGGTCAATCCTTAAAAAGCAGGACAAATAAACACACAAGTTGTGAGACTCCAAGCACTGATGAGACAAGAATGTCATCTGTCAGGATTTGGCCCAGAATCCAATATCCAACTGTCAAGGAGAAGGTCAGAAGTCTTGTAGGAAAAAAAGTGGCAACTGAACATTGACTCTTTCCATAAACTTCATGTATTGGGCAATAAAAGTTTAAACGGGAACCTGTCAGGTCATCCAGGCTGCGCAAACACGGGCCTCCGCCAATCCTAGTGTTGCTCTGATGGCCGGGCGGGGGATGTAACAGTCCATGGCCAAGATGACCAAAGAGCAGGGAAAAAAAAAAACCACCATCAGAAGTCATGGCACAGCTCTCTAGACCAGTGGTGGAATTTATGATATACATTAAACCCCACACCTCAATTTTAGTAATGTATCCTTAAGGGGTTTTCCACCTTTAGAAAAAGTTAAGCTTGACCAGTGACGTCAAATCAAAAGTTAACATCACCGCTGCAGTCAATCATTGAGCGCAGTGGTTCTGCCAAAGTAGACTGCGGAGCTCAGTGATTAGCTGCAGCGGTGATGTGAGCGGTCAACATGATGTCACAGTAGCAGCATCTGTCTGTTTTTTCCAATTAGACAAATTGTTTGGGGTCAACTTTTCGTCCTGTAAGACCATTTTTCCTTCTTAAAGAATAACAGTCCCACAGAAGTTCTTACCTATAAACAGACTGAATAATGGCGGATGTTCAGTTCCCTAGTGCACACATTTGGCATTTCCACCTTCCCCGGCCTTTGCCACAATCCTGTAGGTTAGCGGAGTATGGTTTGCAAAAAGCCTTCCCGCGTCTGCACCTCCTCCAAACGAGATTAAAGTATTAGGAAAAGACGCTGACGCGTTAATCCTCGTCTTGAAGACATTCCTAGTGAACTTCTAGAGACCCCCTTGTGAACCATCTGGATCTGTAGAGGACGCTCACTGCGCACACTTCTATACCAGCTGTCTTTGATACCAAGTAGTTAAGACATAAATGGCTTTATTGGGATAAAATAAAAAAAGCTCGACTAATTCCAATCAAGTCATCGTCAAAAAAAAGTGGGGCTAATAATAATTACTGTACTTAGTGAAGATTACAAGACAATGGCCGATAAGAGCTGCGGAATCATGAATACTGCAGAGCCTTCTGCTTCAAGAGAAATTCACAAGGTCTTTGAGACGGAGTCACCTGAATTGGTTTCGAGATACTTGTAATTCAAGATTTCCAAAATTATAATATATATCATTATATAATATATATATTATTATATCACTGGGACACGAGATATACACTACTCACAAGACGTTCGGGATATTTGGGCTTCAGGTGACTATTTCAGGATGATCCTAAAATGCCCTCTAACCTTTTCAGGTGAACTTGATGTGACCTTCTCTAATCTTCTGACTGCACATGTCCAAGTGTTCAGTGTTTCAGGAGTTTTCGCACATCTTGCTGTTCTCTAACAAGGAGCTGAATGGTAAAAGTTCACAACAGGTGTTTGATCCATGAATAGCCCAATAAATTTGGGGTTTAATTCGAATTGGTATTAAACAGTCGTCCTCATCGTGCTGTTCACATTTTAACATCATGAGACTAAGATGAGACCTAACAATAGATCAGCAGTATCGCGCCATTGCGAGGCTTCAAGCAGGATATTCTCAGATTGAAGTGGCCACTGAGCTTAGAGTGTCACCAGCAGGTTGTAACAGAGATGCAGAGAGACTGAAAGGCAGAGAAGTGGACGTCCTTTGGCCACATCCCACACTGATGACAGCTTCATTGTGAATAATGCCCTTTGGAACTGGATGATGAATGCCACACAACTCCAGGTTCATTTAAGGGAGCCGAGAGGCACCCAAGTTTCACCTCAGACGATTCAATACAGAGTACATCAGCCTGGTCTGCGTTCTAGACAACCTGCAAGGCACTGACCACACCAATAGGCACAGGGAGCATCTACACTGGACGAGGGGCCAGTGGCCTCAGTGCTGTTCACTGTACATTCACACTGACCAGAAATGATAGCCACCAACGATATTGGAGACATGAAGTAGAGACCTAAGTATCAGCCACAGTTGTCACCAAATGAGCCTTTGGTGGTGGTGATGTTAAAGTGTGGGCAGATGTGTCTAGTCAATACAGAACTGCCCTACACTGTCTGAATGGTGCAGTGACCGCCCCTACTACTGGAATAACATCATTAATCCAGCCATTATGCCTCTGCATGAACAACACTGGTCTAATTTCATCTTCATGGATGACAATGCTCCAGCTCATTGAGTTTGCATCATTAGGGAACGGCTGCTGGAGACTGGGGCACTTCAAATAGAGCTGCTGCACTTTCTCCAGACTTGAACCCCATAGAAAACCTATGGGATCAGCTGAGTCGCTGTGTAGAGGTCGTAACGCTGTACCCCAGAACCTCAATGACCTGAGGCCTGCCCTTCAAGAAGAGTGGGATGCCGGCCTCCGCAGACAATAACTCCACTTGTGACCAGCAGGAGGCATCGTCCGCTGTATTTGATGCTGAAGGCCACATGACAAGTTATAGAGGCATTGACTTTTTGAATTATACCCACCACCGTGGTTGTCTTTTACGTCAATAAATTGTTTGCGATGAGGAAATCACCATTGCTGCTTCTATTTAAATGCCCGACTGTCATAATAAAATATCACTGTAGAGGGAACTTTTTAGGTTTTACATAAGTTTCACTTTACAGCCAAATATCCCTAACTTTTTGTAAGTAGTGAATGTCTGATAGATGTGTGTCTAGAAGAAAAGGGCAATACCTGAGCATCGGGGCGAAGAATGGATGGAAATATGGCGGTGCACATGGAAGCCAATTAGCAGAGGAGGGAGCCCACGTACTGGACGTTTATGGCATTCTGTGGACTGTCCAAAAAAAATGCAAAATAGAAATACCCTATCATTAGTGATGTACATATACATAACATGTTGGGAGGTGGGCGGTATATGGAGAACATAGCATCTGCTCTAACAGCAGCAAACAGAGCTACCTCTGATCACTGCTGTATACCTCTAACAGCAGCATTTAGGGCCAGTAATCCAGGTCTACCACCGATTTGGGTGCCCATCCGCCCCCATGGTACCAATACTATGGTGTTAGGTTTTTAGAAAGTGCAAAAAACGTAAAAGAAGCTCTTCGTAATGAATGAAGACATTATTGAATAATGTGCAGTGCTCCTCTTCTGTTATCTTGATGACCGCTTCAAGAGAGTGCAGCAGTCCAGATAACTCAAACTGCTGCCCTCTGCATAGGCATCGACCGAGATGGTAAAGCTCACGTCGTTATCCAAACTTTTGTTGCTTGGTGCTCTGCATAGGCAGCAAATAGAATGATAAAGCTCACGACATTAAACTTGCCGCTTGCTGCTCTGCTTAGGCAGCGCCAAGCAGTTGATCATCTGACAAGGGAGGCGTTTCCATAGACATTGGCATCTTAGGCACGCCATAGCACTGAAAACTATGGGATCAATTCTGACACTGCCCTCCCAATATCACAGTGCAAGCATAAAAAAAAAAAAATATTGGATTTCAGATGAATGAAATAAATGTTTAATAATTGTAAGTCTCCGCTATACACCGGACAGTGCAAGCCCTGACACAGCACAGCTCGGCACAGAAAAAGCAGGTCAGGCAGGTGCATAGATGATGTTCTGATAACCGCAGGTTACCATAGCGATAATGGGATGAAAGGACTACAAATTATTGGGTTGATTCCATGGTGCACACCTGTTCATAGCACAGACTGATAACACTTTACCAGCACTTCAGACACTGGAAATATTAATAAAAACCCTATGGATAAACTTAGAAGACAGCGCTGCCATCGTTAGCATTAAACACCTCTCACCAGGTCAAAAGTGGGTTGATTTGCCCGAATCGCTGCGTTCTAAGAAGTGACATGTCACTTCTTTCGTGCGGTTTGCATGCTGTCTATAGGGAGAGGCAGCATGCAGAGCGCACGTTCTCTGCCGGCACCATGCGCTTCAGAACGGAGCTTTACAGCTGCGCTCTGAAGCGCACCTTTTAGGTGCGGTGCAGAGCGCACAGCCTTAGGCTGTGTGCACACGTTGCATTTTTATTGCATCACAAAGCCTGAAGGGTTCCCTGATGCCAGCAAAGTGGATGAGAATCCGGCACTAGTTGAGTAAGGCTAGTTTCACACTTGCGTTGGACGGCTTCCGTAGCATTGCGTTGTGTGACGGATGTGTTGCATATAGTGGCACAACAGATGCTACGGATCGTACAAAACAACGGAAGCTTTTTTTTTCTATTTTTTTTTCTTTTTTACAGTTTTACCGGCAGCAGACTATTGTGAACGATCAAGGAAGGGGAAAGCTCATGCATAGTGGACGCGCAACCAATTGTAGTAATACGATGACTAGGGTCCATATAATGACATGAATATAATTTTTATTCGGTCCAAAAACACACACAATAATACATTAAAAACAATTAAAATGTGCAAAGATCGCACAGGTGCAAAAACACACAATTCCCCTTATGTATACATACAAATTGTATTACCACCTATAAATTGCAGGATAATATACAGCCATAGTGAACATCTAGTCCTCCAACATCTCTAAACAGAGTGGAAATAGCCCACAGAGTGAACAAAATCGTAAAGGGCACATGCACACATAACCACTATAAATAGCATATAAAGGGCAAAGCCCGCAATGAATAAATACACTTCCTGAAATGCTGAGTGCCCAGCAATACACAGCGCGATGCTGCTGGAGTTACATATCATGAGCCAGGAGTTATCAACATCCACATGGTAAAAATCAATATGTGAGTGATCAATAAAGGGGATACCAGTGAATCCCTGAAGAGGTCAAACCATAATACTCCACGCTACCATGTGGGAGTCACCTCGGCTCAGAAAAAGAGAGGAAATGAGGGTTATGTGTATGGCTATGCTAAGGTATTATACCCAAGTATTGTGAACGATCAGCTGAGAGCTCTCACATGCCGGCGGCCGGGCGCTCAGCTGAGCGCTCTCAATAGCCAACGGGCAGGCGCTCAGTTGAGAGCTCTCACATGCCGGCGGCCGGGCGCTCAGCTGAGAGCTCTCACATGCCGGCGGCCGGGCGCTCAGCTGAGAGCTCTCACATGCCGGCGGCCGGGCGCTCAGCTGAGAGCTCTCACATGCCGGCGGCCGGGCGCTCAGCTGAGAGCTCTCACATGCCGGCGGCCGAGCGCTCAGCTGAACGTTCGGCCACAGAGAGACAAAATAAAGTTTGTAATTTAAAAAAAAAAGCATGTGCAGTGAAATCCTACGGATTCCGCTGCTCACAATAACGATGCTGCGTCGTCCAGCGGATGCAACGCTGACACTTGCATTACAGTGCGTCGTCCATACAAGTCTATGGAGAATAGCGCAGTGCGTTAACGGACTGCACTATTCTCCATAGTGACGAACTCCGCTGAACGCAAGTGTGAAACTAGCCTTACTTCTCAGTGCAGAAATCAATGTGCAGGATGTGAAATCTTTCAGTGAAATTGCTGCAGAGTTCACCCCGTATCGATGGATGGGAAAAACCTGCACTAAAAAAAAAAAAAAAAAACTCAACCAAAACGCAGCAAAAAGGCACTCTTCTGAGCTGCGTTTTTCCTGCCAAGGGATGCAGAAATTTCTGCACCAAATCCTAAATGTGTGCACATCGCCTTATGGCTGCAGAGATCTGAGCCCATTCTTATGGTCTTTACCAAGGGAGAATTTTTTTAATTTTCACCTAAATGCCATATATTTTTAGCTATTTATTTTTTTTTCCAATTGGGTCTTAGAAAGTATGGGGGCCGGTTTTCCTTTCAGGACAAACTGTACTTAGAAATCAAATCATACATTTTACAAAGTTTCTTATTTTCAGGCGTACTATAACACACACACACACACACACACACACACACACACACACACACACACACACACACACACACCACTTATTGGTAGCTTTCTGTATCAGTTGCCAATCAGTGGTGTGGACGGGTTATACAGAGCTCAGCATTCAGAAATCTGGTAGATCTACAGATTTTATCAACACTATAACAACTCAGTAAGTGACATCACTGGAATCAGGGTCTGCTGCTCTCCAAGAGGTAGCAAAAATCTAGTGACAGATTCTCTAATGTGAGAGCAGCATCATGTAGAGACAGAGACCCTGATTCCGGCGATGTGTCACTTACTGAGCCGTTTGCTGTTGTAGCGCCCCTGAAGCCATCAGGGAGCTACAAGGTACTGCATCCTCACCAGGATGCAGGGCCTACCCCCTAGAGACCCAGAAGAGCACTGGAGGTAACACCCAAACACTCCACATAATCCCTTTTTTTCCCCCCAACATCACCCATAGAATGGTACCAGCCTAGGGTTGGACCAATGCATGGCTGCCTAGAGGTGGAGCCAATCCAGTCCACTAGATGACCAGGTGAGAGGTGCAGACAGTGGACAGTCAAAGACAGTCAGTGAGCTGTGACAGTGGAAGGAGGAAGTGGATGCACTGACCAGGAGTGAACAGTGACCTCAGGGCCCAGGTGGTTAGTTGCCGGTGGACTACGGTGGAGTTCTCCTGGAACTATGCACCAACGGGGTACAGGACCCTAGGTCAGACAAAAGCTCCAGGCAGACCTGATAACACCTGCACAGTGAGGGGACCATCAAGGACCTCACTAACCTTGAAGTTCAGGACTCAGTAGCAAAGGGAGAATCAGGGACAGGACCAGAGACTCCAACCCCACAGAGTTCACGCTACCGTCATACGGACGGTAGGGGACCCCCAGCTACTCTACACCACGGGGACGAACCAACCAAAGAGAGGTGCAGGGGAAGAAGCCACCAGGTTACTAAACCGGCACTGGGACTAAGGGGACCTGAAGGTGAAATCAGCCGACCTCAGGTGACCAGTTACCACCAGATAGTGAGTAAAGAACCAGTTGCACTGAACCCTTGTGTGACCTACCTTCTTCCAACACCCGTCACATCACCTACCCTCTGGGGCCCGGCCCTGCCTGCAGAGGGCCTAACATCCAGGCTGCCACTAACACCAGCCCCAGCAGCAGGAACTGTGCAGCAGCGGCTCCATCTACATAGCCGCAAAACCGCAAGTGGCGTCACGTGTGATCATTATTCTAATCCCCTGTAAATATTCCCCTTTTCAATAAGCACCGAGGGCACGGGACCGGGCAACAGCCACCAAAGTGACATCCCCCAGTTATACACTGCCCGGGAACGAGTACCCCATAACCCTGGGCGACACTGTCATTTTGATAAAATCAATGTTTTCTCTGCTGCAGATCTAGCAGTTATACAGAGCTCCTGAATATGCTGGACTACCTGCAGCACGCTAAGCAGTCCTCTAGTGATAATCTCCTGCTGATTAAACAGTGATTGTAATCAAAACTACACTAAGCAGCCCAGTAAGTGACACATCACTGGAATCAGGATCTCTGCCCCCTAGATTATTCTGCTCTCAGATTAGGGTGCATACACCTTGTGACAGATTCCCTTTAAGACTTGCCAGAAAGGTTACAATTTTTATCTATTTTAAAACACCCTTATAACACACTTACCTATGAAATTATACTATAGCCCGTTTGGGATAGGCTTATTCTATATTGGTTAATCACCAAGAGGATAAAATCATATGACTGTACAAAATGTCACCTCTACATCATATAAACGTTTTATTTTTTGCCTAATGCGTCACCCCAGCAGCACGCGGCAATATTCCCACTCCATGGAGCTAAAACCTGGACGGCCTCCCTGGATTGCCTGCACTCCTAGGCTTCTCCTACTTAGTCCTCATTCACAATGTTGGGGTTTTGGCATAAAAATAAATGAAAAGGGCCCATTTATCATCCAGGCGCTGGGAACTAATTTTCATGCAGTTTTTGGTCCATGTGTCCCAAAAAAAAAAAAAAAAAATTTTATTATATATATATATATATATATATATATATATATATATATATATATATATATATATATATATATATATATATATATATATATATATATATATATATTTTTCCATATAAAATGAATGAATATAAATAAATATTCTTATACCCTACCCGGTAAAACAACATTTTGAGCAACTTGCTGATTGAAGACACTCAAATGGAATCTGGTATTTTTTTGCTCTTTTGTGACAAATTCACCTGAATATGCAAATTGTATAAAAAAAATAAAAAGAGGTTTTGTCTCCTCCCTAATGACGAACTACATCACCCAGCATGCCTAGAGGCCCGGTATTATTCCCATACCCATACATTATTCAGCTTGTGCTTCCCAGACTCCCGTGCATTATTTATGTGCTCTGTACATTCATATGGACGTATATATTTATAAGGCGGCACCTTCCTATTTATGGCATCTCACATTTATCTAATAACCAGACTCCATCATAAGGAATTTATATCTTAAAGCAGAACCATCGTTTTAAATTGCCATTCCATAATATAGTACATGAAAATAAGAAACTTTGTAGTATCTTATCTCCGAGAGATCGGCACACTAGGTCAAGCGTGCATGCGAAATGTGGAATTAGCAAGAATAGCAGTTAGCTTAATGAGTATTCTGCCCAATTATAACCATGGTAGTGATGAGCGGGCACTACCATGCTCAGGTGCTAGGTACTGGTAACTAGTAATGAGCGGGCACTACCATGCTCTGTACTCGTAACTAGTAATGAGCGGGCACTACCATGCTCGGGTGCTAGGTACTGGTAACTAGTGATGAGCGGGCACTACCATGCTCAGTACTAGTAACTAGTGATGAGTGGGCACTACCATGCTTGGGTGCTGGTAACCAGTAGATTGTGCCCGGAAGGGCATAACTCGAGTACCAAGTATAATGGAAGTTAATGGTAACTTCAGCATTTTCCCCATTGACTTCTATTATACTCAGGTGCTAGAGACATGCCCACCTGTGCATCCAACTGCTCTTAATGAGCACCTGAGCCTGGTAGTGGCCGCTCATCACCAAGCTCTGCAGCTAGAGTCAGTCATTCAGCTGATGGACAGGAGCTTTGCCTCACGGTGATTGGTAGCCAGAGTGAGAGGACATGCTCCCATGTTCTATGACCGCAGTGTAATTGTCATAGAGAAAAAAAAAAAAAAAGACGCCACTGTGGTTCTCAATGCAAAAACGATACAGGTAAAGCAGACCTCTCATGTGCCTACATTTTTTTTTTAACGTGGTCTAAATGCTGCTGTTGTCCAGCTTCTTTTCTATGCATTCTCCACATAGATCTCCCTATACCCCATATGCAAGTTTAGTCTTGTCTAGTGGGACTGGTCCTCATGAAGACTTCCAAAAGGGTTTTATAACCACACCCATTTGGCTAAAAGAACTAGACCTACATACAAGGATGAGGGGTCCATATCTCTGGAATGGAGAGGCACAGGAACAGAAGGAAACCATCACCGGATTCAGGAGAACAGCGACATTAACATCAATAAAAGAATATACGGTACATATTCATGCCAAGTGACGAGTCCTCTTTACTCTTCAAGCACTCACTTCACCCTTTGCAATGCACTGGGATTCCACCTTACTGATCAATGTACACTCTGAATAAATATATATTATATTTTAGACTTATTATTTAAGTGTTTCAAAGGAATACACACCAAGTCATTTTTTTAAAAAAAAAAAAAAAAAACACCTTATTTCCTATATCTGAATTGGTCTGTTTCAGTGTAAAAATGTATAGATTTCTGCAAGCCCCATTTAATGAAATGGAACAGCACCAAAAACAGTCCCACCGAACCTTTTGTGTGTGAATAGAACCTTACAGAGAGGCCACAATCAGCGGACAAAAACTAATGATCACGCTCGGCAATGGGCCATATAAAAAGCATAGTGAGTAAGGAATGTTCCAAAAGCTATAGATTGTCGGGTGCAGGCCGGGCACACACTTTATAGGAGATGATCAGGAGGACATGTCGCCCCGCATTAGCTCATCCACCGTACACGAGCGCTGGAGACAGAAGGATCAATTACCTTCATTTATAGCCTCCACAGATGGAGAACGGCCAATAGGCCCTGTATGCAGACACCAAAATTACACATTACGTTTTCGGATGACCGGATAGGTAGCTTCAAAAAAACAAAGTGTAAAAATCTGAGTTAGTAGTGGAATTCTAAAACACCACGGACATTGCTGCCAACACACAGCGCTGATCAAACGCTCGGAAAAATGGCCACTCATCAAAAACAGATCCAAGAGCAACAAAATAATCAAGACATAACTAATTCTAGCAAGAGCTGACCCTGAAGGAAGGAAAAGGCAAGAACAAATGAGACTGGAGGGTACAAGAAAGCCAAAAAGAGTGGGGCAAACAGAACCGACTTCAATCTTTCCGAAAGACAATGCAACAATGCAACTAACCAATCACATTTCATCCAAAATCAAATATTCCTTCACATCCAATCTGTACACACCAATAAGGAACATGTAAAGGATTCAGCCCAACAAATCCAGACTTAAAACGTCACAATGAAGCAAAATACACAAACCCTCCAGAAAAGAATCTACTGTTTAAATTGAATGTATTATTTTTTTAATATTTGTCACATTATTTTATTTTTTTTATTATATATTTTTTGTTTAATAAATCTGTCAGCCGGATCAGCTCTCCTAAGCCTTCTATATTGGCAAGTAGGTCATAGGAAGCGGAATAAAATGATACCGTGGAATCTGCAATCCGATGTCTTATTCCAGAGAAATCCACATTATTCTCATATGTAAATGAGACGATTTACATATTAAGAGTAGTGATGGGCGGACCCGGACTGTAAAAGTTCGGATTTGTGCACTTTCAAAAAAAGGTACCCAAGTGCTGGACCCGGACCCGGGATCCAGATATGGCACTGGGGAAATTAGGAAAAAAAAATAAAAATATATAAGAAAACGCTTCATACTTACCAAGGCTCGCAACTGCTCATTACTGCTCATCCATATGCACCACTTTCCCCACCCACCGGCCATCTTGGCTGGTCTATGATTGGTTGCAACCAATCACAGGCGCTGTCTCCAGGTTTATATCGTACAGTAAAAATAAAATATTTGGCGTAGATTCCCCCCCCATATTATGATACTCAGCACAGATAAAGTCCACGGCTACAGGCTGCAGCCCCCAGCCATGCATTTATCTTGGCTGTGCATCCAAATAAGAGGAACTGCATGTGGCTTTTTTTTATTATTTAAATAAATATAAATTTTAAAAAACTTCTTGCAGTTCCCCCCAATTTTGATTCCCAGCCAAGATAAAGCTCGACAGGTGGGGCTGATATTCCCTGGCTAGGGAGGCCCATTCTTATTGACCACCCCCAGCCTATAAATAGCAGCTACCCAGGATTGTCACATCCATTAGATGTGACAATCCTGGCGCTTTACCCGGCTCTTCCGAATTGCCCTGGTGTGGTGGCAATCGGGGTATAAGGTCTTATAGACTCTCCCCCATTACTAATATAGGGCTTAGTGGCCGCTGTGGGCTGCCATTGACCTCTTATATTACCAAGATTGATACCGCTCCAGAGCAATCGGGAAGAGACAGGTAATGTAATGGATGCGGCAATTCTGAGCAGCTGCAGGCTGCTATTTTTAAGTTGGGTGACAGCTCAATAACCATGGGCCTCCCCAGACTGAGAATACCAGCCTCCAGCTGTTGGGCTTCATCTTGGCTGGGTATCAAAATTGGGGGGGGACCTACGCAAATGTTTTAAATTAAAGCTTTTAGCCATGGGCTTTATGTGTGTTGGTATCATAATGTGGGAGGACCCTACGCCAATTGATTTATTTTTACTGTACGATAGATGAGCACACAGCATCTGTGATTGGAGGCAGTCAGCTGATGCGCTGCCACTCCGGGTGGGGCCGTGTGACTGCACAGGTGCTGGTGGGCGGGAAAGTAGTGCATATGCAATAAAAGCTAATTTGCGGCCCTGGAAGTGAGTGGACAGCCGCGACGGAGCCTCAGTAAGTACAGCACACCTGCTTTAACACCCCCCCCACCCCCTATTCCTCCTACCAACATTTTTAATAGCCGGATTCTGTTCCCCCATAGACTTACATGGGGACCGCAATCTGTCACGGAAGCGGATTTTAAAAACCAGATCTTGCTCCGCCAGTGCCGGTGAACTGCGAGTCCGCCAATCGCTAATTAAGAGAAACTACTCTGGGATAAGGAAATGTTCACACGTTGCATTTTTCTGTAGCCAAAACCTGCTTGTTTGGCAATAAAAATATAAATAAAAAAAAAAGCTGCTTCCATAAACCAGGTTTAGCTGCGTCATTGGTCTATAGCACATGTAATAAAAGGTGATTTTTATTCACCACAAAAGCAGCGGTTGAGTTTATGCACTCTCATTGCTTTAAAAAATGGTGAAAACGCTGCAAAATGGCTGAAAGAATTGCCATGCTGCTTCCTTCAAAACGCAGCAGTTTTCCAATTCCATTTTTTAGCAAAATGTGTCTAGGAGATTTTTGGAATTTCACAGGTTTTGTGGTACTGTAAAAAGCAGATTTAATTGGCATAAAACTCATCAAAAACCACTGCAACAAAAACGCAACATGTGAACAAAGCCCAAGACATCAGATTGTTCTGTGCACACTGCGCTCATCAGCCGGTGGATATGGGTCAGTCAGGCCCTCTTCACACATCAGTTTTTTGCAGTCAGTCACAAGCCATCATATTTTGAAAAAAAATGGATCAGGTGACTGATGCCGCTGGATCCGTTTTTTTTCTCATCGACTTGTATTAGCGACGGATGGCCTCACGTTCGACGGATCCGTTGAAAATTGTTTGTCCGTCGGACAGAGACAACGGACAAAGTAACTTTTTATGTCTATGTCGAAAAATTGGACAGTGACAGATCCGTCGCCGTCAGTCATTCGGTAGAATGGAAGCCTATGGGCGCAGAATCCGTCAAATGACGGAATCAGGTGATTGATTTCATTTGCTCCAATTATTATTTAGCCCCCAGCTAGTCGGATCCATCGCATCAGTTTTCCACAATCTGCGACGGATATGTCGAAAAAACGGATTGTGACTGGTGGCAAAAAAACTGATGTGTGAAAAGGGGCCCAGCAACCACTTTCTAATCTAACGCCATCCAATCATCTTCCATCCAATTTTCAATCTCTAACCATAAAATGTCACACCAACACATGTGACACCATAGTAAACGAAAAAGTAAAAAAAAAAAAAAAAAAGTACAAAAATCAGAAAAGTTCCCGACCAGTCAGTGATTGAGAAACAGAGAAAAAAAGATAGGGAAAAGTCATGACCCACTTTCAGCAAATACATAGGGCCGGATTCATCTGCAATTTATTTAAGTCCCTTTTTTTTTTTGTCGTGGCATTCGCTGACATTTTTCAACATCGGATCGCGACTGGATCCCTTTCTTAAAGAAAAAAACAAAACAAAAAACCATTGACATCTATGTAAAATGGATCTGGTAAGCAGTCATCCATTTTTATTCCACTTCAAAATAATCCATTTTTTTTCTTTTAATTATATTTTATTCGGTCCTTGCATGAAAAGTTTACGTCAGGCTTACAATGACAGCTAACACAAGATCCACCAATCACAAGCGATGTCACAGCAGCCCCTCTCCTCCTCCCTTGACAATCACTATTGCACACGCTCATTAGATGCTTTAATACAAACGATGGAGTCAGTCTGTTCATTGCTGCTAATGTACATGTGCATAGTATAAAATAGCCCCGGAGGCCACTTTAAAAACTGCAAAATGTGGGAGAAAAAAAAAATAAAAAATAAAATAAATGTAAAATGAAGAAGAAAAAAAAAAAAAAATCAGACATTTTCTGGCAATGGCAGCAGACAAGTCACAAAACTAAGGCATATGTAAAGAATTTTCAAAACCTGTATAAAACTTTTTACTTTATAAAGGAGCAAAGGTTTTTTTTCTGTCGACACAGAAAATTAAAAAAGTGCATTACCTGTGTACAAACAACGTGACGTCTATGTCCAGCGCCCTCCATAGAAACCCATCTTGATTAGCACGATTAGCAATGTTCCCAGCCTGGCGGGATTAATGTAATGCGGCGTGCCAGAAATAATTGATGACCGCTCCGCACTGCTCAGTGCATCACACAGGGGCATAATAACCTCCTTCCAATTAGGGATTCTCTAGCCGGCGGAGCTTTCACCGGAGGCCCCTTTACTCCACTAGAAGGGGAAGCGAGTTCCCACAAAAGACGTTTTAGGGAAGAAAATAATAAAAAAAAAAAATCAATGGATGAAATTTGTGCATTCTGAGAAGCAATTAAGTAACATTAAAAAAAAAAACAAAAAAAAAAAACAAAACACCGGAGGTACAAAATCCTTTTCTCAGCAAATGCTTGATCACTAAAGTGCTGGTTACCGATCATTACCCCATGTAAAACACGCTGCCGATCTGCCGGAGAGCATGCGCAGTGTTTATTCTCTGGCTGATTGGATTATTTATATGGCCTAAAAATCATCGCTGTTAGCAGCACATCACGTGGAGTAAACATGAGATCTGTGTGATCGGCAGCACATCCACCATCTCTCTAGCTCCATACACCTGTGTCAGCCCATGTGAACGGCCCATTAATCGAGCACCGAGAGATGGATATAGTCAGTCTTCGCTTGTTTAAAGTGTTAAACCCCAAACTAAATTATTGAACACTTGAGCTCTGATCGCTGGGACTCCTAGCAATCCTGAGAATGGGTCTTTGGCCCTACAGCGCCCCTTCTTGCCTGGAATGCACACGGTCACCCTCTGCTCCGTACACCCTCTATTGTGGAGCGTTGAGTGCCACTCTCTGCAGCAGTCCCATAGACAATGAATGGATGGAGGTGGAGCACGCACCACTCTGTAGATCCCAATTTCCAGGATTGCTGAGGGTACCAGTGATCGGACCCCCAGTCATCACACAGTGTTATATCCTATGATTTGGGGAAACGCCTTCAAACAAGTCAATGTTTGAATGGGCCGTAACTAGTGAAAGTTGATCCTTTAGAGAGTGAACCACATGACGTCCGTAAACAAAAAAAAAAAAGTCTTCCCAAAAAAAAAAAAAAAATAATAATAATATAGTGAAATGACTCTTTCAGTACCCACCACAGATCCAGCACTGGCAGCTCCAGGGGTCTGCACCAGGACAGGAATAGGCAATGGCCTGTTCGGGCGCCTGACTGCTGAAGTCTGTGATTGGCTGCAGTGGTCAGGACGACGGGAAAGGTGTGATCTGGATGACATCACGTTCTGGTCAGCAGATTGCTGCTATGATTAATTTCTGTGCCACTGAGGAGGATGGAGGGGCTCAGGACCCCATTCTAGTGATTAGTGGGGTCAAATATTTATGTACTCTGTGGATAGGGAACACAGTCCATAGTGGAAAAACCATTGAAATTAAAGCAGCTGCCATCATACAAGAGCCTTTAACATTGTAGATTATATTCTTCAGGCGGAGAATACAATCCGAACAATCATAGGAATAACAGGATGCATTATGGGTCCTTCTGGTAGCAACACAGTCTACTTAAAGGGTCCACCATGCCCCGCTCACCTTGCCATGTGGCAGAGACCAGAGCAGGACTAGCCAGACCTAAGAGCAAGATCAATGCAACATCCAATAGAAAAAGTCATAAGAGAAAAGTATATCTGGAGACGTGCAGAAGACATCAGATAAGCAGCAACAGGGTCCACCAGACAAACACTAAGATCAAGGGTGTGTATATACAGTACATATATACACTGGAGATCAAAATTACAGAACACACAATTTCCTACATGTTGCGGTCATTGTGTCGTCCTATGTGATTATATCCGAACGTGAAGAAACTTGCAGTATTTTAAGCTTATTTCATTAATTGAATTTTATTCTTAAGTACATAATAAACATGTAAGAGAGAAATGTAAAAACACGGATCAAAATTAGAGAACACTTTCAGATAACACCAATAACTTGCAGGTATCTAGCACCTAATGCTAATTTCCTTAATTATCTGACAAACCCTATGTAACTGGCAGCCTAACTTTCCAGTTTGCACTGACTTTGTAAAACATGGTTGTCCAGATGAAGGCCACAGGGGTAACCCTATCAGCCATAGCAAGAGAAGTTGGTCGTCCCAAGTCTCCGATTTTGATAATATCGCATCTTTAAAACATCACAAATTCTTTCAAAGTCTACCAAGAAGGCTGGTCACCCTCAAAAGACAAATGAAAGAAAGGACAGGATAATGTGGAGACTCTCTTCATGGATAATTGTTTCAACACTGCAGCTGGAATTGCTCACCAGGTCAGCATTGAACAGGGTAAGGATCTGTCTCGTTATATAGAGTCACGACGTTTAAGAGCATTTGGACTGAAAGCCCACTCTGCAGTGACCAAACCTCATTAGCAGAAAGAATCAAAAGGAGCATGTTGTGTGGACAGAGGAGAAGTGCCCACAGTTCATTTTAGTGATGGAAGCAAGCTTAATTTTGGTCTGATGGGAAACATTATGTTCGTCGACAAGCTGGGGAAAGACTGAACTCCAAGTGTGTTAAAAATTCAGTGAAAGGTGGTGGGGAAGTGTCATGGTTTGGGGAATGTTTTCTGCAGCAGGAGTTGGACCTCTCATACAGCTACATGGCAGAGTGAATGCAAGTGTGGATCAGAACCTTCTTCAGTTAACACGTGGTTCCTTATTTACGTTGATCACTCAATCAGCCGCAATTTTCATGCAGGACAATGCCCCCCGTCACACAGTAAAATGGACAAAGCAGTTTGCTGAAACAAAAAACATTGAAACAATGAAACGGCCACAGCCCAGAGTCCTGATCTAAACCCAATAGAAAACCTCTGCTAAATCCTCAGTGACAAAGTTATGGCCAAGAAACTCGCAACAGTCAAAAGAACTGTGGAAGAGACTGGAAGAAGAGTGGACCAAAACCCCACCAGAGCAGTGTGAGAGGCTAGTGATGTCCTGTGGCCGCAGATGTGCTGAAGTCATTCAAAACAAAGGCCTGTAGATGTCCTACTGATCGGTGACTGTTACCTTCAGAAAATGTACGTATAATCTTTCTCTGTGATAGTCATTGTAGTTCTCTAATTATGCTGATCATGTTTTGGACAAAATAAAGGTTTTAGGTTGATAAACCTTTGGATCTTTTTTAAAACCCTGTTCTAGTGGCACAGTGTACCCCTTACAGAAAAAAAAATTCAAATGTAGATTACATTATTTCTCAAAAACACCAAGTGATCATATATTGTTCTATAATATACACACACACATATAATTATACACACCCATACATACATAAAGAAAATACATACATACATACAGACACACACACACACACACACTTGCTGAAGCTTCCCCAGATCCTCCACCAAATTTCACAGTGGGTGCAAGACACTGTGGCTTGTACGCCTCTCCATCTAACCATTAGATGACCAGGTGTTGGGCAAAGCTGAAAATTAGACTCAGAGAAGATTACCTTACTCTAGAAATTGGGCAGATTAAACTTTGTGAAGAACGTATGAATCAAGCCGCATACAAGGTTATCCTGGTAAAACGGTTACTTCATTCTGCTCAGGCAATGTTCCAACTCTGAGGACTGTTTTTTTCCCCAGCAGGACAATGTGCCATGTCACACAGCTAGGTCAATGAATGTGTGGATGAAGGACCACGACATCAAAACCCTGTCATGACCAGCCCAATCTCCAGACCTGAACCCCATTGAAAACCTCTGGAATGTAATCAAGAGGAAGATAGATAGTCACAAGCCATCAAACAAAGATGAACTGCTTATATTTTTGCGCCAGGAGTGGCATAGGGTCACCCAAAAGCAGTATGAAAGACTAGTGGAAAGCATGCCAAGACGCATGAAAGCTGTGATTAAAAATCATGGTTATTCCACAAAATATTGATTTCTGAATCTTCCTGGAGGTAAAACATTATTAGTATTGTTGTTTCTAAATGATTATGAACTTGTTTTCTTTGCATTATTTGAGGTGTGAAAGCAATGCATTGTTTTTGTTATTTTGACCATTTCTCATTTTCAGAAAAATACAAAATGTATTACTTGGAAATTCGGAGACGACGTCAGTAGTTTATAGAATAAAAAAAAAATTACATGTCACTCAAATATATCTATAAAGAGAAAAATCAGAAAACTGAAAATTTTGCAGCGGTCTCTTAATTTGCCAGAACTGTATATACAGTATGTGTGATTATATAAATACGTGTACCAATATAAAGCGCTTCCTCTGTCCCCTACTTTTAGATACTTATGTGCTCTGTTTCCATGGTAACACATAGGCCTGCACATGAGCTGAGGGAAGAAACTTTTTTAGATATATAAAAAAAAACTTAGGAAAAAAATATGCCATCCTCGACCAATAAAAAAAAAAAAAAAAATTCACTCTACGGTGTAAGCGCCTAAGTCTGTGCTGTTCTGTGTAGCAAGTCTCTATTGACAAAGTAGACTAATTACGGGAAGCTTTTCCCTTTTTTTTCCCCTTTCCTCCTCTTGATCAAATATATATATATTACACACCCATAGTGCCAAGAAGAGTTTTCACAATCGCACTTAGTAAAATGATGAATGACCACTTTGGCACCTTGGGAGATTTTTCATAGAGATGGGGATAAAATGCCCTTTTCTGGTCTACATTCTTGGTAAGTACAGGCATAACAGAAGGGATTTGGGTTCAGGGCATGTTGTGAGCGATGAAATAAGGAAAAGATGCTCCAGCACCTACAGTACTGGCAGAATACTGAAGAAAAAAAAAAAACACAGAATGTGAGATTCTGGCCAGACCTGAATATATTGGACTGGTCCGTGCACCTACCTTTAAAGTAGGGTATGAGGCAGCGCGGCCATGCTTTTCTGCTGGTTTTATGTGACAGGGCAGGTACACTTCTCAGGTTTGCATTACTGTACATCATTTTTCAGTAGCCCCTGCCTAATAAGTGTGGCCCAGTGATGGAGGGGTGGGCACTGGGGAAGTCGGGGCAGAACGCTGCGGGGCTCTCGTTTCTTGCAGAGATGCATTAGCGCCCGGCCATAACCAGTCTGACTTTACTCACTGGAAACACTTAGAGGGACGTAATGGATTTGAAATAAAATATTAATGGCGTCCCAGCGATTCGTGCAGTGACAGGTTGCATTTTGGCAGATTTATCTGCGGTGTACCATTCTCCATTCCCTGCCTTCTGAGGCTGGAGCGTCAGTGATACTCCTCCGTGGAGGGGTCTGTGCACCTGCTCCACCACGTCCACCGGCGACAGCCCACAATCCCACCCGCTGCCAAATCAAGCCTGATCCCGAATTAACACCTGAGCTGCTGGACAGAACAAACTCCCCATAACACACACACAATGGTTTGGAATGGGTCAGAACTTCTCCTTCCAAACCCCCAGCTTGTTATCTGCCACAGACTGATGGGACAGCTGGAGGACGGCGTGCTCCACACACGGTCAGTGGCTGCCAGGAGGAGCAGCCATAGGAATTCCGGAGGACTCAGCACTGCGGCCGGATGCAGTCAATTGTGCAGAGAGGCGTGAGATCTCACCGAGGCTCATTCCTCACCAGACTATGAATGAGCAGAACAATGCGCTGTCGCCCCCTATTCACACTCCGCTCCAGCTTTTCACGCTCGAAGCAAATGCCCTTCACACAACAGAAAAGCGGCCTCGGAGATCGACCGCCCCCTCCTAACCCAGGAGGACAATCAATACGCAAGCTCCATAGCCAACATTATCCCGAATGGCTGCAAAGAGGAAATTCACTTTATATATTTTCTAATTAAATCAAGTTGTATGGGTTGATCTGTGACCAATTTCTTTACAATCAGACCAAAAGCAACCTAGATTGGTTACATTTATATTGTGTGAAAATTACTACCAGATCTGAGCGAAATCTGTCCTGGCCAAAACCCAACCTTCCATGCTTAAAATATGTCAGTAAGGGTATGTTCATACAAGCGTATTGTCTATGCACTATATGTGTGGAGAACGGACAGACCCAATGTTCACCTGTGCACACGAGGGCGGCTTTTCACACAGAACTCTGGTCTGGCTACAAAAAAAATGCACCAATTTGCGGACCTGCACCAATCAGGCGACTCCTGACCTTCTTGATCACGCACCATTCATTCACATGTTCAGTAATCATCCGATAGAACGGATCCAGTAGAGATCCATTGGCATAAAAAGTTCTGCAAACAACTTTTATGTCTGTTTTTAAAAAAAAAAAACTTTTTTCTGGATCAGTTTTACACATTAAAGTTTATGGCAAAATGGATCCGTTAATTAACCATTCGTCATATTCTATTTACAACTGATCCAGAGAGCAAAAGACAAATTGTTTACAAATAAAAGACAAATTAACAGATCCGTTTTCCATAAACGTCAATGTTAAAGCGGATCCAAATGAAATCAGTTTATGTATTTATTTTTTAAACATGGACATAGAAGTTGTGTTTGCAGAACATTTTTTTGCTAATGAATCTCTGCTGGATCCATTCTAACAGATGATTAGACTAATAGGAGGGCGAAGATCATTGGGGGGGGGAGGAGGATGGCGAAGATCATTGGGGGGGTTGGAGGATGGCGAAGATCATTGGGGGGGGATGGCGAAGATCATTGGGGGGGGGGGGATGGTGAAGATCATTGGGGGGGAGCGAAGATCATTGGGGGGGAGGGCGGAGGAGGGCGAAGATCATTGGGGGGGAAGGAGGAGGATGGCGAAGATCATTGGGGGGGAGGAGGAGGATGGCGAAGATCATTGGGGGGGGGAAGGAGGATGGCGAAGATCATTGGGGGGGGGGAAGGAGGATGGCGAAGATCATTGGGGGGGGGGAAGGAGGATGGCGAAGATCATTGGGGGGGGGAAGGAGGATGGCGAAGATCATTGGGGGGGAAGGAGGATGGCGAAGATCATTGGGGGGGGGGGAAGGAGGATGGCGAAGATCATTGGGGGGGGGGGGAGGAGGATGGCGAAGATCATTGGGGGGGGGGGGAGGAGGATGGCGAAGATCATTGGGGGGGGAGGAGGATGGCGAAGATCATTGGGGGGGGAGGAGGATGGCGAAGATCATTGGGTGGGGGGAGGAGGATGGCGAAGATCATGGGGGGGGAGGAGGATGGCGAAGATCATGGGGGGGGGAGGAGGATGGCGAAGATCATGGGGGGGGAGGAGGATGGCGAAGATCATGGGGGGGGGAGGAGGATGGCGAAGATCATGTGGGGGGGAGGAGGATGGCGAAGATCATGTGGGGGGGAGGAGGATGGCGAAGATCATTGGGGGGAGGAGGATGGCGAAGATCATTGGGGGGGAGGAGGATGGCGAAGATCATTGGGGGGGAGGAGGATGGCGAAGATCATTGGGGGGGAGGAGGATGGCGAAGATCATTGGGGGGGATGAGGATGGCGAAGATCATTGGGGGGGAGGAGGATGGCGAAGATCATTGGGGGGGAGGAGGATGGCGAAGATCATTGGGGGGGAGGAGGATGGCGAAGATCATTGGGGGGGAGGAGGATGGCGAAGATCATTGGGGGGGAGGAGGATGGCGAAGATCATTGGGGGGGGTGGAGGATGGCGAAGATCATTGGGGGGGGAGGAGGATGGCGAAGATCATTGGGGGGGGAGGAGGATCATTGGGGGGGAGGAGGATGGCGAAGATCATTGGGGGGAGGAGGATCATTGGGGGGGAGGAGGATGGCAAAGATCATTGGGGGGGGAGGAGGATGGCGAAGATCATTGGGGGGGATGAGGATGGCGAAGATCATTGGGGGGGAGGAGGATGGCGAAGATCATTGGGGGGGAGGAGGATGGCGAAGATCATTGGGGGGAGGAGGATCATTGGGGGGAGGAGGATGGCAAAGATCATTGGGGGGGGAGGAGGATGGCGAAGATCATTGGGGGGGATGAGGATGGCGAAGATCATTGGGGGGGATGAGGATGGCGAAGATCATTGGGGGGAGGAGGATCATTGGGGGGGAGGAGGATGGCGAAGATCATTGGGGGGGGGAGGAGGATGGCGAAGATCATTGGGGGGGATGAGGATGGCGAAGATCATTGGGGGGGGGAGGAGGATGGCGAAGATCATTGGGGGGAGGAGGATCATTGGGGGGAGGAGGATGGCGAAGATCATTGGGGGGTGAGGAGGATGGCGAAGATCATTGGGGGGGATGAGGATGGCGAAGATCATTGGGGGGGGGGAGGATCATTGGGGGGGAGGAGGATGGCGAAGATCATTGGGGGGGAGGAGGATCATTGGGGGGGAGGAGGATGGCGAAGATCATTGGGGGGGGAGGAGGATGGCGAAGATCATTGGGGGGGAGGAGGATGGCGAAGATCATTGGGGGGGGAGGAGGATGGCGAAGATCATTGGGGGGAGGAGGATCATTGGGGGGAGGAGGATGGCGAAGATCATTGGGGGGTGAGGAGGATGGCGAAGATCATTGGGGGGGGGAAGGAGGATGGCGAAGATCATTGGGGGGGAGGAGGATGGCGAAGATCATTGGGGGGGGAGGAGGATGGCGAAGATCATTGGGGGGGGGAGGAGGATGGCGAAGATCATTGGGGGGGGGAGGAGGATGGCGAAGATCATTGGGGGGGGGAGGAGGAGGATGGCGAAGATCATTGGGGGGGGGGGAGGAGGATGGCGAAGATCATTGGGGGGGAGGAGGATGGCGAAGGGGAGGAGGATGGCGAAGATCATTGGGGGGGGAGGAGGATGGCGAAGATCATTGGGGGGGGAGGAGGATGGCGAAGATCATTGGGGGGGGAGGAGGATGGCGAAGATCATTGGGGGGGGGAGGAGGATGGCGAAGATCATTGGGGGGGAGGAGGAGAATGGCGAAGATCATTGGGGGGGGAGGAGGAGAATGGCGAAGATCGTGGGATGGGGGGAGTGAGGGTGAAGATCATTGGGGTATTGGGTCACCGTAGTCAGACCCATTGCAATCAGAAACATTTCCAATCCAAACCAACCCAATTTCATCAGTTGCAAGGCTAAGTCTACACGTCCAGAAATTATCCGTTAGAACTTTTTTTGTCCGTTTTGAAAAAAAAATTGATTTTTGCGGGATCCGTTATTTTTTGATCTTTGGAGGACGGATCTATTCACGGATTGCAATTTATCTTCCATTTAAAACTGATCCCGTAAAAAAAAAACAAAAAAAAAAACGGATGGCTGAATATCAATCAGTTAATGGATGCGTTTTCCATAGACTCCCATGTTAAACATCTCATCCTGCCAAAAATCTACTTTTTCAAAACAGACAAAAAAAAGTTGTGTTTGCAGAGCTTTTTTGCCAATGGATCTCTGCTGGATCCGTTCTATCGGGTGATTACAGGACGTGAACGCAGCCTTATTCTGCTGATCAGCCTCCTGATAGAATGGGCTGATTACACCAAATATTCTCGCATCCTAAATTCAAACCTTTCCGTTTGTTGTATTGCGGTTGTCTCGCTGATATCGTGCACGCCGCCGTCACTGTGTTTAGCAGACAAATCAATTTTCCTGCACATTCAGCATAAGACGCCATGTGAACACACCCCGGGTCACCAAATACACCAATCTAGGTTTGCATAGTCCTGATTAAACAGATATTGGTCAGATATTTTGTGCTGCACACACCGTAAGGGCATCACAGACTTATGGATCTCTCTGTAAAGGCTGCACGGGGGTACACACACCATCGGCCCACCCTTTGAGGCCACAGGTTTGTCTGACAGACAGAGGCATATGGGACCCCAGACAACTGTCTGGAAGATAAGGAGCCGGCATGCCAGATTTCGGCTCTGCCGATCCTTTAGCTCTCCCGAGATAAGAAGTCGGGAGAGATACCTGCCACTCAGAACATCGGCCAGAAGCCTCCGAATGTGTGCGCCGGGCACAGGGTCCTGACCAATCAGACTGATCGGACATTTTAAGAGATTCAATTCTATTACTTTTCTTTTTTTTAAATATTCTAAGAAGTGTCCTATTTAATTAAAAGTCCATTTACATTTCCTAGAGACGCCGGAGTGCCCAGAATCACAGCTCAAGTCATCTCCCGACCCAGGCGATCATTCTGGAGACTGCAAGATTTTATTTTTGTTAGATCAATTTTCAGATGAGAGATTTCAATCAAGTGGCTACAAATTGAACAGACCGGACCTCCTCCAGCCACGGGCCAGCAAGCCCCAGCCTCCTGTGCCCACAAGCCAGTCTCACTCGCCCCCCAGCCAACATGCCGCTCCCCCTCCCGCCAGCCTTCCTTGCCATCTCGTCGGTCCCCTTTACCCACGCACCGGCTTCCCTTGGCCTCTCACTGCCCCCCCTCACCCCTGGCCCATGCAATCAGCCCGCTTTTCCCATACAACAGCCCCCCTCGCCCACTTGACAGCCTCCCTTGGCTCCTCGCCGGCCTCCCTCACACACACGCCTGCCTCCCTTGGCCATGCACCAGCCCCCCTCGCCCACATGCCAGCCTTTCCCCTTCCCCAGTCCCTTGCCCCATGTCCCCTTCCCTTGCCCCATGTCCCCTTCCCCAGTCCCTTGCCCCATGTCCCCTTCCCCAGTCCCTTGCCCCATGTCCCCTTCCCTTGCCCCATGTCCCCTTCCCCAGTCCCTTGCCCCATGTCCCCTTCCCCAGTCCCTTGCCCCATGTCCCCTTCCCTTGCCCCATGTCCCCTTCCCCAGTCCCTTGCCCCATGTCCCCTTCCCCAGTCCCTTGCCCCATGTCCCCTTCCCCAGTCCCTTGCCCCATGTCCCCTTCCCCAGTCCCTTGCCCCATGTCCCCTTGCCCCATGTCCCCTTCCCCAGTCCCTTGCCCCATGTCCCCTTCCCCAGTCCCTTGCCCCATGTCCCCTGCCCCATGTCCCCTTCCCCCATGTCCCCTTCCCCAGTCCCTTGCCCCATGTCCCCTTCCCCCATGTCCCCTTCCCCAGTCCCTTGCCCATGTCCCCTTCCCCAGTCCCTTGCCCCATGTCCCCTTCCCCCATGTCCCCTTCCCCAGTCCCTTGCCCCATGTCCCCTTCCCCAGTCCCTTGCCCCATGTCCCCTTCCCCCATGTCCCCTTCCCCAGTCCCTTCCCCCATGTCCCCTTCCCCAGTCCCTTGCCCCATGTCCCCTTCCCCAGTCCCTTGCCCCATGTCCCCTTCCCCCATGTCCCCTTCCCATGCCCCATGTCCCCTTTCCCCATGTCCCCTTCCCCAGTCCCTTGCCCCATGTCCCCTTCCCCAGTCCCTTGCCCCATGTCCCCTTCCCCAGTCCCTTGCCCCATGTCCCCTTCCCCCATGTCCCCTTCCCCAGTCCCTTGCCCCATGTCCCCTTCCCCAGTCCCTTGCCCCATGTCCCCTTCCCCAGTCCCTTGCCCCATGTCCCCTTCCCCAGTCCCTTGCCCCATGTCCCCTTCCCCAGTCCCTTGCCCCATGTCCCCTTCCCCCATGTCCCCTTCCATGCCCCATGTCCCCTTCCCCAGTCCTTTGCCCCATGTCCCCTTCCCCAGTCCCTTGCCCCATGTCCCCTTCCCCAGTCCTTTGCCCCATGTCCCCTTCCCCAGTCCCTTGCCCCATGTCCCCTTCCCTTGCCCCATGTCCCCTTCCCCAGTCCTTTGCCCCATGTCCCCTTCCCCAGTCCCTTGCCCCATGTCCCCTTCCCTTGCCCCATGTCCCCTTCCCCAGTCCCTTGCCCCATGTCCCCTTCCCCAGTCCCTTGCCCCATGTCCCCTTCCCCATGTCCCCTTCCCCAGTCCTTTGCCCCATGTCCCCTTCCCCAGTCCCTTGCCCCATGTCCCCTTCCCCAGTCCCTTGCCCCATGTCCCCTTCCCTTGCCCCATGTCCTCTTCCCCAGTCCCTTGCCCCATGTCCCCTTCCCCAGTCCCTTGCCCCATGTCCCCTTCCCTTGCCCCATGTCCTCTTCCCCAGTCCCTTGCCCCATGTCCCCTTCCCCAGTCCCTTGTCCCATGTCCTCTTCCCCAGTCCCTTGCCCCATGTCCCCTTCCCCAGTCCCTTGCCCCATGTCCCCTTCCCTTGCCCCATGTCCCCTTGCCCCCTTCCCCAATGCCTTGCCCCAGTCCCCTTCCCCATGTCCCTAGCCCCCTTCCCCAGTCTCTTGCCCCCTTCCCCAGGAACGTTCTATAAATCGTATCGGATTGTTTGGGATCGGGAGACAATTTTACACATCGCCCATCACAACAATGGCTAGAAATGAGTGACCCCGGAATGCAGGGCTCGGGGTCGGCTCCGTGCACAGAGGCGCACATGCAGGTGACTGGCCACAGGCCTAAGCACAGCAGCAATAACAACCCCCCTGCCTGTGAGCCCCGGGGGATTAATCCCGTATACAGGCGACCTTGCTGTGGATGGAGGGCGCCCTCCCGACCACTGAGCCCGTTTCCGTGCAGTGAGAGGAGCACGTACCGTGCCAGCAGCTGCCGTCCCCGCTCTCCGCCTCTCAGGTCGCCGGTGCCGCCGGTCAGCGTCCTTCCCCGGTAATCTCCATCACTGTCCTCAGCACTGTCCGCACACACAACGCTGTGTGGGAGGAGCTAACACAGGACCATTACGTATTCTGCAAGCCTCCACCAATCCGAACACGAGGCGGGGAATCGCGATACAAACCCCGCCTACTAATTTTGATTGATCTTTTGGAGAACCAATGAAAAAACACTATGAGGGTTATGTTGGCCAATGGCATGACAGAGACCATAGTGACGTAACGCAGTGTTGTGTGAGCTTGTAGTTAGCGGTCCGCGGTGCTGTGTCTGTTCAGTGCCCAGTGATCGGCTGCACAATGCACATGTGGGAGAAGTAAATCAATAGTGACAGTCAGAATACTTGAAAAAAATATATCCTAAACAAATGATAAGTTTTTTCCTTTCATGCAAAGTTCTGAAACTTTAAAAAAAAAAAGTTTTCTTTAAATTTCATGACGTTTTCAGGATCTCTAATTTAAAGTTTTGCATTATGGTGTTCCTCTGTTGTTCCTCCTGGAAAAGTACGGATTGTTTCCTCTTCCTAGCCTCAGATCCCGACTAATAAACACATTTAGACCTGATGAGGCTGATGTATTTACTTTGAAAATCAATGTTAGAATGGTAGGATCCAATTATTCTAGTGTAGGCCAGGGAAAATGATCCAGACATTTTGTGACCTTTCAAAGTGTTTTCACCATTGATGCATCGCCCCCTCTCAGTGCCCGAAAGAAGAAGAATATCCACTGCAAACAAAAAAGTAAAAAAAAAAATAAAAAAGAGTGCATCAGACTTATGAGAAAATAGCGGCAAAATAATGATATTAAAATAATAAATCTTTATCAAAACAGATTAAAACAGAATATTTAGGGAAAACTCCTGAAAAGGAACTAAGGAGATAAGAGCGTGTACAGTGCAATCACTGCTAAGGATGTAAAGTTCACCGCTAATTGTAAAGTTCGGGGTTCGTAGTGGACATCAGGTTTTCGGGTCTCAGACTAGAACACAGTCTGTGTCGGAGTTCGGGTACTGTTCGTATGTTAATAAAGTTTGTTGAAAGGCTGCAGTTCTGTCAATCAACACGCTTTATTACATGCAGATCTCTGTACACTGCTGTAAACAATAAAAAAAAAAGACCCATTTTTGCTAACCAGCACAGGTAAAGCTAACAGCTGGGGGCAACCTCATCTGTCAGCTTTACCTTGTCAATAATAGAGGGGATGCCACGCCATTTTTTAAACATTATTTAAATTAATAATTTAAAGGGTTATTCCCATCTACAAGATCATGTCCCTATATGTAGTAGTGTAATAATAATAATAATATTAGCAAATACAGTATCTCTAATTAGAAATATAGTGTAGTTCTCCTGATTAGGTATGTCGCTTACCGCATGTGCAGGGCGTTGCAGGACCTTATGTATCCATGGTTATGGCCACACATATAGTTTCAGTTAGTTGTTATTGGTCGTAACCATGATACCTAAGGTCCTGCAATGCCCTGCACATGAGGTAAGAGACATGCTATATCAGGAGAACTATACTACATTTCTAATTGGAGGTATTTGCACATATTATTATTATTATTATTATTATTATTATTATTACACCTACTACATATTGGGATAGGAACTTTGAGATGGGAATAACACTTTAAAAAACCAGAGAAGGCTCCACCCTATTTTGGATAATCAGCATAGATAAAGTAGACAGCTGGGGGTTACAGCCCTCATAAACACCCTATATAAGGTGTGCTTAATTATTAGGCAACTTCCTTTCCTTTGGCAAAATGGGTCAGAAGAGAGATTTGACGGGCTCTGAAAAGTCCAAAATTGTGAGATGTCTTGCAGAGGGATGCAGCAGTCTTTTGAAGCGTGATCACCGAACAATCAAGCGTTTCATGGCAAATAGCCAACAGGGTCGCAAGAAACGTGTTGGGCAAAAAAGGCGCAAAATAACTGCCCATGAATTGAGGAAAATCAAGCGTGAAGCTGCCAAGAAGCGATTTGCCACCAGTTTGGCCATATTTCAGAGCTGCAACGTTACTGGAGTATCAAAAAGCACTAGGTGTGCCATACTCAGGGACATAGCCAAGGTAAGGAAGGCTGAAAAATGACCACCTTTGAACAAGAAACATAAGATAAAACATCAAGACGGGGCCAAGAAATATCTTAAGACTGATTTTTCAAAGGTTTTATGGACTGATGAAATGAGAGTGACTCTTGATGGGCCAGATGGATGGGCCAGAAGCTGGATCAGTAAAGAGCAGAGAGCTCCAATCCGACTCAGACGCCAGAAAGGTGGAGGTGGGGTACTGGTATGGGCTGGTATCATCAAAGATGAACTTGTGGGACCTTTTCGGGTTGAGGATGGAGTGAAGCTCAACTCCCAGACCTACTGCCAGTTTCTGGAAGACAACTTCTTCAAGCAGTGGTACAGGAAGAAGTCAGTATCGTTCAAGAAAAACATGATTTTCATGCAGGACAATGCTCTATCACATGCATCCAACTACTCTACAGCGTGGCTGGCCAGTAAAGGTCTAAAAGATGAAAAAATAATGACATTGGCCCCTTGTTCACCTGATCTGAACCCCATAGAGAACCTGTGGTCCCTCATATAATGTGAGATCTACAGGGAGGGAAAACAGTACACCTCTGGGAGCAGTGTCTGGAAGCTGTGGTGGCTGCTGCACGCAATGTTGATCGTAAACAGGTCAAGCAACTGACAGAATCTATGGATGGTCGGCTGTTGAGTGTCAACATAAAGAAAGGTGGCTATATTGCTCACTCATTTTTTGGGTTTGTTTTTTTTTCAATGTCAGAAATGTTTATTTCTAAATTTTGTGCAATTATATTGGTTTACCTGGTGAAAATAAAAAAGTGAGAGGGGAATATATTTTTTATTAAGTTGCCTAATAATTCTGCACAGTAATAGTTACCTGCACAAACAGATATCCTCCTAAGATAGCCAAATCTAAAAAAAAACCCTCCAACTTCCAAAAATATTAAGCTTTGATATTTATGAGTCTTTTGGGTTGATTGAGAACATAGTTGTTGTTCAATAATAAAAAAATCCTCTAAAATACAACTTGCCTAATATTTCTGCACACAGTGTATGGTGTGCAATATGTAGCTGTCTGTCTGTGTATACTGTCTGTCTGTGTATACTATCTGTCTGTGTATACTGTCTGTGTATACTATCTGTCTGTGTATACTGTCTGTGTATACTGTTTGTCTGTCTGTGTATACTGTCTGTCTGTGTATACTGTCTGTCTGTGTATACTGTCTGTCTCTGTGTATTCTGTCTGTCTGTCTATCGGTACATCCTATCTATCCATCCATCCTGTCTTTCGGTACATCTATCTATCTATGCATCCATCCTAGCTCTCTATACAAAATTCCATTTGCTTCATTATGTCATTATGAAAGTGAACACATAGGACAGTTGTTTTTTTTTTTACTGTGTGCGGTGCAGTAGTGGGCTATATACCAGGATGAGGGGGCTATATACCAGGATGAGGGGGCTTTATACCAGGATAGGTGGCTATATACCAGGATGGGGGGGCTATATACCAGGATGAAGTGCTATATACCAGGATGGGGGCTATATACCAAGATGGGCAATGATGGGGATATATATAGGGGAGTGTGGCCATATATACCGGACTATATTCATGATCGGGGTCATACACCAGGATGGAGCCATGATGGGGAGATATACTAGGATGGGGCCATGATGGGGAGATATACCATGATGGGGTTATGATGGGGATACTGTATATATATACCATCATAGTGGACATATATACCAAGATATAGCCATGATGGAGTCATACAACAGGATGGGACCATGATGTGCACCTATTTAACAGGAAGTGGCCCAGGATGGGGGACATTACTACACAATAAAATGGGGAGGGGGGCAACTTGTATGTCTTTATAGGATTTAAAATGCTACAATGGTCCGTACATCTGATGGGGGGAGGGAGAAAAGGCTCAAACTCTGCACTGGGGCCATTTAGACTGTAGTTACGCCAATGATTGCAGGACCATGGTTATGACCATGCATATATTGACAGTTAGTTGCTAGTGGTTGTAACCATTGATAACTAATCTCTTGCAATGCCCAGCACCTGAGGTAAGAGACATGGCTATATCAGGAGAACTATACCACATTTCTAATTGGAGGTGTTTGCTAATATTATTATTACACCTACTATATATTGGGATAGGATCTTGGAGATGGGAATAACACTTAAAAAAAACGGAGTGGGCTCCACGCTATTTTTGATACATTAACAAGATAAAGTTTCCCCGTCTTAATATTCTGTTTTCATCTGTTTCAGTACAGATTTATTACTTTAATATCGTTATTTGCACAAATCTCTTTTCCACCGGTGTGCTGAATATTTATATCCTCTTGTCGCTCCCAGTAGTTTCTTTTTTTGTAGACTGTAGCACCGGACAGCAGCAGGACAGCTGGTCCAGGGTCACACAAAATTTATGACAAAGGACTTGGCCTGGGCCAAATGTCAGGAGCACAGAAGTTACATCCAAAACTAAATTAGGAGACGTTCTCTGGACCTCCGTCACGGGGATGAGAACATTTCTGATGTGGCATCTGTTTACACAGTCCATGATCCAGACATTGTGCAGGTTGTGTAAGGGGTAGTCGGACCCCTGATAGTGAAGGAGCTGTTTTTCCCCCCCTGAAGACGCCACAGTAGTATGGTGGCAAATTGTAAATGTTAATGGTAAAATGTTACCTGTCATAAACTGTTTCCCCACTAGGTGCCAGTGTAGAGCAGTGGTTCCCCTGGTAACAGTGGCAGGGAATGAAGGGGCAGGGCAGCCTAGGTGGGGAAGGAAGGGTTCTGAATGCAGAGTCCAGTGTGCAGTGAGATGTGAGAGGCGAGCAAGCTCGGTCTGAGGTGACGGGGCAGAGTGTGGGAGTGAGACGAGGCAGTCAGCCTGAGTGAGTACTCTTGGCTAGAAAGCAGAGGAAACCCATGAGAAACGGTGGAAGAGTTGGGACTAGTCCGGAGCCGGTGGTGTGTACTAGAGTGGAGTGCAGCTATCAGGGGGATAACAAGTGGCCCCTGCAGGCGAAGGTTAGTGCCCTGACAAAGAAGTGGAGAGGTGAAAACTTATCCAGAGCCGGTAGTGTGTGCTGGATCTGCCCTACAGTAAATCCGGGTTAGAGCGCAGCTACTAGGGGGTTAACGTATGTCCCCTGCAGGCAAAGGAAAGTGCCCGTAGAGAAAAAGGAAACCGTTTTCGTAGAAAAGGACTTGTAACTTGTAACGTACTAAAGTAAACCTGCTGCAAACAGAAAGATGGAAGCTTTGTTTAATAAATCGGTGTTTGGTTTATCTGCTGCCTGCAATTGTATCTTTCCTGAAAGTGAAGAAGGAGCTGGAGAGCACAGAAAGAACGCTGTCATGAATGGGCCCCATGCATCCACACTCTGCCCCAACAACACACCTGTTTTGCAAGTAACGGCCGGGCCGGGGTTCAGCCTGCGGCCCACAAGGCGAGGGGACCCGACTACACCCCCTGAGGCGCCCCCTGCCCCCGTTACATTTTGGCGTAGTCGGCAGGATCAAGCCCGCAGAAGAGAAACCCCGAGCAGAGACCAAGTGGTGCCTGATGTACTGAACAGGCCACAAGATGGCGGCAAGATGGCGGCCGTCCTCATGGATTTAGTGAAGGCGCGAAAAGTGGGCGCCAAACGAAAAGCGCTGGGCTGGCTTGTAAGGAAGAAGCCCGGAGTGCACCGCCCAAAGAGGGGAGGTGCTTGCCCCGAGATACTGCAGAGGTCTAGAGACGTGGGCGGCGCCGCAAGAAAGAAGAGGCGTCGCAAACGCTGTGCCGACCTGGTGGGTGAGGCCGGGGGCGGAGTATGGGCAGAAGTGGGAAAAGAAGAACCGCCTCCACCTTCCCCGGCGCGATTGCAACCCCGGCAGTGGAAGAAGAAGCAAACTCCAATACCTGGACCAAGCAGAATGGAGAACAGAGCGTGGCGCGCTCAGCATAAGCAAGCGCTCGCTGAAGCCTGTGGGCTGAAGAGTACCCCGACGGTCGCGCCAAAAGCGGCCGCCAAACCTACGGCTGGAGACAAGCCAAGAGAAGCATCGGCCTTACTGGTGATACATCAGAGTATGGTGTCGCACCCGGTAGTTGTTGTCGGCAGCCCACTGCGGTCCCGTCTAGCTACCCCCTCACCCCCGCAGGAGGCTGAAGGGCCTGAACCGGAGAAGGAAGTACCGGAGCCACCGGGTTATGAGCCGTTTCGTAGGCTACCCCACTTACCTGGACAGTCCCTCTCCGACCATGTGAGGGCCCAGCGGGCCGAATGGCTGTGTGCATACCACCCAGCGTGAAGAGGTGGTCATCCGGAAGAGACGTCTGTTTGTTGTTAGGAGCCAGCGAATGTTACAGCTCAAGCAACGTTAAAAGTACTGAACCCGGGAGGAGCTTAATGCAGAACTGTGCGTGGACTCCTTCCGTGACTGTTAAGAAGGAATCTTGTTGTCTTGTTGTTTTCTGCCCACCCAAAGACCGGGAGCGCTTGGAAATAGCCTCCGGGCAGAAGGTCAGCTAAGACCGGGAGCGCCTGAGGAGGGCCTCCGGGCAGATGTGCGACTAAGACCGGAAGCTTCCCTGGAGGGACTCCGGGCACCAAACTTGTGTGCCAGTCTGTGTGTTTTCCTACATGTGTTGTTTTGCAGGTACGAACCTCGCCAGGAGGCTGAGGTTAAAGAGGGGGGGAATGTAAGGGGTAGTCGGACCCCTGGTAGTGAAGGAGCGGTTTTTCCCCCCCTGAAGACGCCACAGTAGTATGGTGGCAAATTGTAAATGTTGATGGTAAAATGTTACCTGTCATAAACTGTTTCCCCACTAGGTGCCAGTGTAGAGCAGTGGTTCCCCTGGTAACAGTGGCAGGGAAGGAAGGGGCAGGGCAGCCTAGGTGGGGAAGGAAGGGTTCTGAATGCAGAGTCCAGTGTGCAGTGAGATGTGAGAGGCGAGCAAGCTCGGTCTGAGGTGACGGGGCAGAGTGTGGGAGTGAGACGAGTCAGTCAGCCTGAGTGAGTACTCTTGGCTAGAAAGCAGAGGAAACCCATGAGAAACGGTGGAAGAGTTGGGACTAGTCCGGAGCCGGTGGTGTGTACTAGAGTGGAGTGCAGCTATCAGGGGGATAACAAGTGGCCCCTGCAGGCGAAGGTTAGTGCCCTGACAAAGAAGTGGAGAGGTGAAAACTTATCCAGAGCCGGTAGTGTGTGCTGGATCTGCCCTACAGTAAATCCGGGTTAGAGCGCAGCTACTAGGGGGTTAACGTATGTCCCCTGCAGGCAAAGGAAAGTGCCCGTAGAGAAAAAGGAAACCGTTTTCGTAGAAAAGGACTTGTAACTTGTAACGTACTAAAGTAAACCTGCTGCAAACAGAAAGATGGAAGCTTTGTTTAATAAATTGGTGTTTGGTTTATCTGCTGCCTGCAATTGTCTCTTTCCTGAAAGTGAAGAAGGAGCTGGAGAGCACAGAAAGAACGCTGTCATGAATGGGCCCCATGCATCCACACTCTGCCCCAACAACACACCTGTTTTGCAAGTAACGGCCGGGCCGGGGTTCAGCCTGCGGCCCACAAGGCGAGGGGACCCGACTATACCCCCTGAGGCGCCCCCTGCCCCCGTTACAGTTGTACAGATCAGTACTAATTGCATTGACTTTTTTCAGGTACCAAGTCTATTGGGAGATCCAGCACTGCCATCCTGGTTTCTTTTGGGCTCATATTTTTGGTGCAAGTGTGATCCATCAATGATGTTTAGCTGTGAAAGATTATATCTGATATTTTCTAGAATTTTTTTTGTATTCTCTAATTGAAATACTTTATAGAATAAGTTTCCACTAGTGATGAGCGGGCACTACCATGCTCGGGTGCTCAATACTCGTAACTAGTGATGAGTGGGCACTACCATGCTCAGGTGCTCAGTACTCGTAACTAGTGATGAGCGGGCACTGCCATGCTCGGGTGCTCAGTACTTGTAACTAGTGATGAGCGAGCACTACCATGCTCGGGTGCTCAGTACTTGTAACTAGTGATGAGTGGGCACTACCATGCTCGGGTGCTCAATACTCGTAACTAGAGATGAGTGAGCACTACCATGCTCGGTTGCTCAGTACTCGTAACTAGTGCATAGTGCATCAAGGAAGGGTTGCGGCAGAGTGCGGGGGATGGGGGAGTCATGGCATAGTGCGGGGGAGGGGGGATTGCGGGAGAGTGCGGGGGATGAGGGGTCGCGGTATAGTGCGGGGGATGGGGGGGTCGCGGCATAGTGCAGTGGAGGGGGGTCTCGTGGCAGAGTGCGGGGGATGAGGGGGGTGGCGGCAGAGTGGGGAGCAGCGCGCCAGGATCAGTAACGGTGCAATCACAGTTGCCCTGCGCCAGTATTCATCCATCATTCATCCATCCCGGCGGGTGACAGGGGTAAAGTGCAGCACACAGCATAGCTGTGAGCTCCACAATGATGGCGCTGATCTCCTCCCTCTGCTGTGATCTGGACAGCACAGGGGGGCGCATCCATTTCACAGCAGATGCCTTCTGCATTTAACTAGATGGGGTCGGATTCCAACCACTGTCCTCTATTCCCTGGGGGATGCCATAAAGGAGGTGAGTAACTGTCGTTACAAACACCAAATCCAAGATGGCAGCCCCCAGTGCTTCAGTAAAACTAGAATTAAATAAAAACGAAATAAACAGTGAGTTTAATTTTGTATTAAAAATACTTGATTTCATAATCACTATTATTAATACAAAAATAAAAAAACGCGACACCCTTCCTTTAAGATATTGAGGCTGTCACTTGGCAACTCAATAAGTTTGCTATGGGATTAAGGTCTGGAGACTGGTTAGGCCACTCCATGACCTTAATGTGCTTCTTTTTGAGCCAATCTTTTGTTGCTCTGGTTGTATGTTTTGGGTCATTGTTGTGCTGGAAGATGCAGCTACAACCCATTTTTAATGCCCTGGCGGAGGGAAGGAGGTTGTCAGTCTGGATTTTATGGTATATGGCTCCATGCATTGTCCCATTGATTGTCTCTCATTCGCTCCTCACGCAACCGACTCCAAGACTTCTCCCGAGCGTCCCCAGTCTCCTGGAACTCGCTGCCTCAACACGTCAGACTATCTCCTACCCTTGGAACCTTCAAACGAAACCTGAAAACCCACCTGTTCAGAAATGCTTACAATCTACAATGAACACTCTGCCGCCCGACCACCATGCGGAGCTGCCGCCCGACCACCGTGCGGAGCTGCCGCCCGACCACCGTGCAGAGCTGCCGCCCGACCACCGTGCAGAGCTGCAGCCCGACCACCGTGCGGAGCTGCCACCCAATCTACACCCCACCTACTGTCTCCTCCCCATAATCCTATAGAATGTAAGCCCGCAAGGGTAGGGCCCTCTTCCCTCTGTACTAGTCTGTCTACTGTAACTTGTATATGTATTTTGTATGTAACCCCCTTCTCATGTACAGCACCATGGAATTAATGGTGCTCTAAATAAATAATAATAATAATAATACTTGATGCGGTGAAGTAGTCCTGTGCTCTTAGCAGAGAATCACTCCCAAAACATAATGTTTCCACCTCCATGCTTGACAGTGGGGATGGTGTGCTTTGGGTCACAGGCAGCATTTCTCTTACTCCAAACACGGCGAGTTGAGTTAAGGCCAAAGAGCTCAATTTTTGTCTCATCCGACCAGAGCCCCTTCTCCCATTCACTCTCAGAATCATCCAGGTATTCATTGGCAAACTTCAGACGGGCCGGCTCCACATGTGCCCTCTTGAGTACTGGGACTTTGTGGGTACTGCAGGATTTTAAGCCATCATGGTGTAATGTTTTATCAATGGTTTTCTTGGTGACAGTGGTCCCAGCTGCCTTGAGATCATAAATAAGTTCCCCCCGTGTAGTTTTGGGCTTATCTCTCACCTTCCGCATGATCCCGGATACTCCACGAGGTGAGATTTTGCATGGAGCCCCAGATCGATGTCGATTGACACTCATTTTGTATTTCTTCCATTTTCTTACTATTCCACCAACAGTTGTCCCCTTCTCACCCTGCGTCTTACTTATGGTTTTGTAGCCCACTCCAGCCTTGTGCAGGTCTATGGTCTTGTCCCTGACATCCTTAGAAAGGTCTTTGGTCTTGCCCATGTTGTAGAGGTTAAAGTCTGACTGATTAATTGAGTCTGTTATCCAGGTGACAATTTAAGACAGCTGTCTATAATGCAGGTGATGGGTTGATTAGGAGCGTCTAACTGGTCTGTAGGAGCCAGAACTCTTAATGGTTGGTAGGAGATCAAATACTCATTTCTCTCTGGAAAATGCAAATAAATTTATATAATTTATACAATGTGATTTTCTGGATTTTATTTTGGAAATTCTATCTCTCACGGTTACAATTAACCTACCCTTAAACTTATAGACTTTTCATGTATTTGTCAGTGGATAAACTTACAAAATCAGCAAGGGATCAAATACTTATTTCCTTCACTGTAGTAGGTATAGTAATATTATTATCCCTAACAGTGCAGCTTTAAGTCATTACTAAGAGGATTGGGTTAAGGATGAGACACCAGAAGACACCTAAATTCAGAGAATCCAGGATAATGCTAATATCCGGAAGGAGAGAGACTATAAAATTACTACTGATTACAATTGTAAAACTATTCAGGGAATAAAAAAAAAAGAAAAAGAAAATTTGACTTGATTCCTTCTGCTGCTACATCGGCTGAAGACCACCAAAATATCTCAGGAGATGTCAGACAATGAAAACTTGATTGCAGAGGAAGAGATTCAATCATTCCGCACTTGTTGACATTTCGCACGGGCCCCATTTGAGTAGCAGAGTTAAATTTAGAGCACTAATTGAAGAGACTAGTATTGCTGGTAATTAGACTAAATTGCCAGCTGTTTGTACATACACGACAGCGTGATTAAGAATTGATAAATGCACGCGGAGGGCACATTTGGTGGGCTATTTCCTTTCATTTCCTTTTAAAAGACTCCAAACATCATAGAAGCCGTCCTCTCTTTGGCAGCAGCAAATATCATTATAAGTTCACAACTTATGTCATTCCTTCCGAAAGGAAGGAATAATGTTTCCAGATATAGAAGTCTCCATTTCTGCACATATAGTATACAATGTGATGTCATCAAACCCACGGCTATAAGGAAACTTAATAAAGGCCAAGGTCCAATGATTTGTTGAGATTGCCTGATAGCCTCAATGACTAAGGGCACCGTCTCACTAAACGACGTACCAGCGATTCCGACCACGATATGACTTGGTCAGGATCGCTGGTGCGTTGCTACATGGTCGCTGGTGAGCTGTCAATCAGGCAGATCTCACCAGCGACCAGCCGCCAGCAACTCCTGTAACAATGCTGCGCTTGGTAACCAGGGTAAATATCGGGTAACTAAGCAAAGTGCTTTGCTTGGTTACCCGATATTTACCCTGGTTACCGGCATACACCCGCTTAGTGCTGGCTCCCTGCACACGTAGCCAGGGTACACATCGAGTTACTAAGCAAAGCTCTTTGCTTAGTTACCCGATATTTACCATGGTTACGTGTGCAGGTAGTCAGCGTTAAGTGATGTACGCTGGTAACCAGGGTAAATATTGGGTAACTAAGCAAATCGCTTTGCTTAGTTACCCGATATTTACCCTGGATACGTGTGCAGGGAGTCAGTGCTAAGCGGTGTACGCTGGTAACCAGGGTAAATATCGGGTAACTAAGCAAAGCACTTTGCTTAGTTACCCAATATTTACCATGGTTACCAGCGTACGCTGCTTACACAGAGTCGGTGCTCGTTGGTCTCCCGCCGTCGAACACGCCGATGTGTGCTGCACAGCGGGAGACCAACGAGCAAAAAATGAACCAGAACAGTGTGTAACGATCAGCGATTTCACAGCAGGGGCCAGGTCGCTGCTTAGTGTCACACACAGCGAGATCGCTGATGAGGTCACTGGTACGTCACAAAACCTGTGACTCAGCAGCGATCTCGCTAGTGATCTCGCTGTGTGAGAAGTACCCCTAATGTGGACACACTCCAAGGATATCTTCAAGGATTTGGCCACTACTCTTTTATTGATGGCCATCAATATCTGATCAGTGGGGGTCAGTAGTATAGTGCGATGTGTTTACAGAGACAGCTAGCCATCTTTGGCCACACTACTTGTGTTTGTGACACTAAACCACTAGGGGGCACAAGTGTGCAAGAAAGATATCAGGCACCTAGGTGTAATGAGGTGTACAACTGCTAGAGGCCGCAAGTACCCTAGTGGAAGAGGTCTGCAAAGTAGTCGATCAAACCGAGTCAGAAACCAGGAGGTAACATCAATACAGAGGGAGTGAGAGAAGTCGAGGTGGCGTGAGAGCCAGGGGTCAGTAACCAGGAAGGAGCATCAATAGCCAAAGGGGAACAGAGACAAGGTCAGTGGTACGAGCAGGAGTCAGAGGCCAAGAGGACATGTCAGGGACCAGGGAACACGTAGAGCCGAAGTCACAGAAAGCCGAAGGTCAGGGAAGCAGGGTGTTCAGTCAGAGCAAGGGAGGAGAGGGAACGAGGAACGGAACTAAGGTAGTAGGACAAGATCAGAACCACTCACGAGAACCAGAAACGTATAATGCTAGCCAGGAACTATAACTGGTTGCGTTCCGGGTGAAAAGGCTCCAAGATAAGGCAGAGTGATCACCTGGAATGAGGCATTTACCGAATAGGCTCCTCCCACTGGGCCTAGAATCAGAAAATACAACACACACAAAACATATTGGCTCTGCATAAAAGCACAGCCACAAGAAAGAATCATGACAGTATTGTGGCAAAAGTCACTTTGTAGCCCCAGCATAGAAAACTTTTAATGGCTTATATATGGTATAATGCTTATTTTAGATGGAAATCAGTCAATGTGCCTGTAGGTTTTTGTGTTATAAAGCAAACTTCGGGATAGAAGAAGAGTGTACAGTATATGTTCTATGCAGATGGTGTAGGAGGCCAGTATTCCAAATAGCACAAAAGAGTATTCCTGATACTCCGAAGCTCAGACCAAATAATTGGTCTCCAAAGGTGGAATGGATATAATTTCAGACTTAAGGCCCTGTTACACGCAATGACATATCTAACGATATGTTGTCGGGGTCACAGAATTCGTGACGCACATCCGGCGTCGTTAGCAACGTCGTTGCATGTAACAGCTCCGAGCGTCTGTTAATGATCAAAAATACTCACCTTATCGTTGATCGTTGACACGTCGTTAATTTTCAAAATCTCATTGGTCGTTGTGGACGTAGGTTGTTCGTCGTTCCTGAGGCAGCACACATCGCTACGTGTGACACCCCAGGAACGACGAACACAGCTTACCTGCGTCCTCCAACAACGAGGTGGGCGTGTCGTTAATGCGGCTGTTGTCCGCCCCTCCGCTTCTATTGGTCGGCCGCTGTGTGACGTCGCTGTGACGCCGCACGAACCTCCCCCTTAACGAAGAGGTTGTTCGCCACCCACAGCGATATCGCTAGGAAGGTAAGTACGTGTGACTAGTATTAGCGATATTGTGCGCCATGGGCAGCGATTTGTCCATGACGCACAAACGACGGGGACGGGTACGCTCGCTAGCGATATCGCTGCGTGTAAAGCTCCCTTAACTTTAGAGCCACTTACTTAGTGTCATGCTTCAGATTTGATCCGGCAGCCTCCTGTGCTGTGGTCCGTTTCACTCTCCGCTGAGATCAGGTTCGGTCGCTGTCCTAGTTCTGAAGACTTTGTCTCTGTATGGACACTTTGTGGGTTCATTGCCTTTCTGCCAACAAGTGTTTCCTATGCTGTTATTCAGTCAGTCCTATCACCCGGGGGTGTAACTATTTAAGGCTTCACCGGGCATCCAATTCCTACTGGTGATATTTCTGAAGTGGACCGTGCTTGGAAGTACAGACTGTCTGGCTTGTGTTTCTCCTGGAAGATTAGAACTTTTGGTTTACCTTAACTTACCCTGCACCTTCCCCAGATTCTTTAAGAGGTGAATGTAACCATCGATGACCACTCAGGAAGCAATGGTCCAAGTGTCCATCTGAGTCATCCAGTTAGATGTGTCCCTGCAATGTACTGTACAATAGCCGTGTCTGACAATACAGGGACATGGTCTGATCATACCACAGCTCCTGGGCAGGGAGGAAGTAATAAAGTATACATAGCACAGGTTCGCAAATTATTCTTTCTGTGAGGTGAAATATTTTTTTGTAAAAACAGGCAGGAAAATGCTTTACCTCACAGAAAGAATCAGATACAATGACATGCTGGAATCTTGGTTTACTCTCTTCTACTTCCTACCCTGCCCAGGAGATGTGTTATGATCAGACCATGTCCCTGTCAGACACGGCCATTACACAGTACACAGCAGGGGGCACATATAAGATTATCTCAGCACAGGAAGATTTATTTTTTTTTTTTAAACACATCCAATTGTATAAATGATTATTATTTCAAGATCTATTGATTAACATTAACTTTGAAATTAACTTTGTTCGTAGCAAAACCCCTTTAAGTAAGACCTTAGTTTATGTCATTTGCCACGTGTGCACTTTAGGGCACATAACACTTAGGCGGGCTTTGCACACTACGACATCGCAGGTGCGATGTCGGTGGGGTCAAATTGAAAGTGACGCACATCCGGCATCGCAAGCGACATCATAGTGTGTAAAGCCTAGATGATACTATTAACGAGCGCAAAAGCGTCGTAATCGTATCATCGGTGCAGCGTCGGCGTAATTCATAATTACGCTGACGCGACGGTCCGATGTTGTTCCTCGCTCCTGCGGCAGCACACATCGCCGTGTGTGAAGCCGCAGGAGCGAGGAACATCTCCTACCGGCGTCACTGCGGCTTCCGTAGGATATGCGGAAGGAAGGAGGTGGGCGGGATGTTTACATCCCGCTCATCTCCGCCCCTCCGCTCCTATTGGCCGCCTGCCGTGTGACGTCGCAGTGACGCCGCACGACCCGCCCCCTTAATAAGGAGGCGGGTCGCCGGCCAGAGCGACGTCCCAGGACAGGTGAGTCCATGTGAAGCTGCCGTAGCGATAATGTTCGCTACGGCAGCTATCACAAGGATATCGCTGCTGCGACGGGGGCGGGGACTATCGCGTGCGACATCACAGCATCGGCTTGCTGTGCCCCTTAGATTGATAACAAGGGCAAATGTAATACAGGTACAGATGTGGAATGTGCGGTGCTTAGCCTTACATGTTTCATGCATTTTGTTATTTTGGGGGAAAAAATTGCAAAACATGCCCTTTCTTATGTCTTGGGCAATTCCCATTAATCTTTGTCAAAAGCTTATGGCATGCCGGGAGTGCAAAACAATCATCAGAGCTTTCTTGTCTTGAGAGGCAAAATCATTCTGGATAATGGAAGCCCACTTCAACCTCTCCTAAAGGGAAATCACTTTTCTATGTTGGTTATTGACTGCTTTTTTGCTTTATCACAAGAACAGTTTTGTTTTTACATTTTTTTATGTTTACAATGTAATAAATAATAATAAGTATTTAGAATTCACATAGTTTTTAAATCTTTGTGTTTTGTTTTTTTTTTGTTTTTTTTTTACTCTTAAGGGTTTCTTTTATGTTTCATTGTGGGATAATTCCAATTGATCATTTTATCTCTGACAGTGTCTATTGCCTAATTGTATACATTAGCTGGTAGATGGTTATTGAGCGGCTGAGCCAAGAATTGCTAAGGAAGGACTAATTACTGTGTGGAAAGAGGAAAATGCTTATGAGTTGTCAAACATGATGTTTACAGGAAAACAATACAAAAAATAACGAATATAGAGTATTTGTTGGGATTTGTTAATGGAGTAACTTTCTTTTGCACTTAAAGGATATATGTCAAGGGAAAATGTGAAACAGAAGCAATGTGTAGGTTCATGAGCAATCACTATGTAATTTATAAATATGACTATAAGCAAAAAAAACATAAAAAATTGTCACGCAGGGACTACCAGGGTTCCACCAGGTACACGGGATCCCCGGCAAGGGCCGCAACACACAGGGTACATGATATAATGTTGGGCCCTGGCGTAGGGGAAAGGGGAGCAGGGTCACCTCCTAAACTCACCTGAGGCTGATCCCTGCATTCCTTAATGTCCCTATATGGGTTGTTTCACCCCGTTGCCGATCACGTGCCTATCCCTGTCTTTCCCTGGACTCAGCCCTGTATAGTGCACAGGGCAGCAGGAACGCTAGTCTTGCTCTAGATTAAAAACACAGAGAGGATTAGACAGACAAGGGTAAAATAAACAGCAATCATACAAAGCACTCAAAACAAAAAGAGGTAATAACGAGGAATGGACCAGAGGGGAAAAACACAAAAGGACAAGGAAGGGAAAACAACACAACTTTCACTCAGCAAGTGTTCTCAGAATGGCTTCCTGGTCCACAGCTCAGGTTGTAAAGTTAAGTAGAAACTATCACCAGCAATTACCAGAGCTAGGAGGGAAATCTTTATAGCAGAGCTAATTAACAATAGAGAACAGCTGCCCATAACTTCCAATCAAAGTTTCAGGAACCAGAGGATCTACTTAACCCTAGCAGCGCTGGATAAAGCAGAATCTGCACAGCCAGCAGTAGTAACCTGAGCAAATGTGTTTGTAGTCCTGCGCTGTGATCTCCTGACACCAGAAATCAGAGCGACCATTGTCTGTTGTGGCACCCTTGGGACAAAAAAGCACAATATTCTTGCCAAATGGTGCTTTTAAGGATATTACCTTTGATTTTTATCTTTCAGCAAGTGATAGGAAGCACCGGAATTGTTACAAATTTTCTGCAGCAGATTTCCAATACAATTTCTGTTGCTTAATGGTTATAGATATGCTACAGAATTTGACTTGCCCACTGAACTCAAAATATAACAGTCCAAAACATAAAAAAAACCTTTACATAAATTTTTACATAAAGAAAGGAACACCATACTCATGTCACCTAATGCTTCCGTTGCAACATGTTGTCATATGTGAAGAAAAAGTGCACATCTACCAAGGGCACAGAGTGATGGTAGCATCTTGTCTTTCAATCCTGAACAGTACATCTGTGAATTCATGTTACCATCAATGAAATGTAGGTCATATGTGAAGAAAAAGTGCACGTCTACCAAGGGCACAGAGTGATGGTAGCATCTTGTCTTTCAATCCAGAACAGTACATCTGTGAATTCATGTTACCATCAATGAAATGTAGGTCATATGTGAAGAAAAAGTGCACGTCTACCAAGGGCACAGAGTGATGGTAGCATCTTGTCTTTCACTCCAGAACAGTACATCTGTGAATTCATGTTACCATCAATGAAATGTAGGTCATATGTGAAGAAAAAGTGCACGTCTACCAAGGGCACAGAGTGATGGTAGCATCTTGTCTTTCACTCCAGAACAGTACATCTGTGAATTCATGTTACCATCAATGAAATGTAGGTCATATGTGAAGAAAAAGTGCACGTCTACCAAGGGCACAGAGTGATGGTAGCATCTTGTCTTTCAATCCAGAACAGTACATCTGTGAATTCATGTTACCATCAATGAAATGTAGCTCCCCGACACCAGCAACCCAACATAACGACACTGCCATCATGATGTTTCCCTGTTGACATCATGCATTTTTTTTTAATTCATTTTTCTAAATACATAATGCCTACAGTGAGACTTGGTGGTGGCAGTGTCTTTATGGGGAGTTACATAAGTACTGCTGGTGTTGGCGAGCTATATTTAATTGATGAAATCATGAATTCACAGATGTACTGCTCTATATTGAAAGAAAAGTCTGTGCCCTTGGTAGACGTGCACTTTTCCAAAATGATAATGATTGAAAACAAACAACTTGAGCATTTCTAAACATAAGAACATGATGAAAGTGATTCAGTGGCCAAGTATGTCTCCTGATCTGAACCCAACCGAACACCTATGGGGAATTTTGATGAGACAAATTGGCATCGCTCTCCATGCAGCATCCAGGCTCTAAAAGAGATCATTCTTCAATGCAAAAAAATAGATGTCACCAGCTTGTTCATTCCATGTCTCGAAGGCTAGAAGACTTGATGTTGTCTTTGAAAATAATGGAGGTCATGAAAAATACTAAGTTTAGTAGTTGTTTATGTCTGGTGTATTCATTTTTGCATCAATTAATTTCAGTAAATCTGAAGATTTCGTAATGAAACTTATATTATTAACCTTACTTTCTTGTCATGCGTTAACAAAATATTATAGGAAACTCGCTCATGTCTAAATTCAGCCAACCTCAGCCAAGGAGCTACGGTTCCAGTTGGTGGAAATCATAGAACTGCGTGGTTCCCTCACCCTGTGTTGTCTGAGTAGTGTTTTGCCCAGGGTGAAGGAGTGCAAGTGTTCAGTGGGATGACCTCTGGTCCATGCAGTCTATATAAAGACAGCCAGGCCAGAAGACGAGAGCACCCACTGATGCATGTGTCTCCACAGTGGGTGTACTCTTTTATGCTGAACACTAAATATACAGCAGACTCAGTTTCTCTTATGGGATGTACAGTATATCTATGGGGAGGGCACTCAGGCCATTGGTTCCAAGGGGGGCGCCATTGGGCTGCTTCATGCCACTGTTCGAGATGTCTCTCCCAGTGGCTGCATTTTGCCTCTCCCCGTAGTGGGATTCGGCAGTTCTCTGAGCTGAATGTCAAGTTGACAGCTGGCTTAGAGAAGTTGCAACATGTCGGTCTCCAGCAATCAATTGTACCCACGTCTTTTGGGGCAAATACAATTGAAACCCTGATCACTGGACAGGGCAACATCAGCATTATGATCAGATCATCTGATTATGCTGCTGAAGTCACTCTCCAGCACAGCAGAGGCTAGTAGAAATTTGTTGTGGCAAGCGCTCCTATGGAGCTGAATACACCAAAGATGTATTGTAATTAGGGGGGGGATGTATGAAGAAATGACTCGCCCACCCCAGGGCTAGGGGACACCCGGTGCCGGGCCGGACTAGTCCGAGGGACGTCAGTGGTGGCGGGGCCCGACTCCGTGCCCTGGTGGGGTCAATTAATATGGCTTCAGTGGGGTTGATTAAAGTTTGTATTTTCGTGACGCCACCTGTGGTTTGCGGCTATTAAGCCGCCGCTGCTGTATGAGGCCTCCGGGGCTGGTGGTATGGCAGCTCGGATGATCCTGCTCCCCACAGGTGGAGCGGTGCCCCGGGGCAACAGTTGGTGCTCGTGAGGGTCTATGGTGTGATGTGTGAATAATACGGTGCAGGGCCGACAGGCAGTGAAAGAAACAGGCACAAACAGTAGTCTCTTTACCTTCTCCTCTTTTACTTGTAAACAGTTTCGTCCTGGGAGACCGTCACAGGTGGTAAAGATGATCCGACCGGCCTGGAAGTGCCTGGGGGTGATCTCTTTGGCCAGTTGAGTATGAGGCCTACTCCCTGCTCTTTCTTTTCTTCTACAGGACCCTGCACTCTGAATTTAGCAATGGCCCTCTTGCTGCTGGGACCGGTGGTTCGTCCCTTTTTCTGTGTGGTAGGCTGCGCAGGCCCTCTCGGGTGCTTCTCTGCTGGAGTCCACACCGGGCCCTTGGAATGCAGCTGTACCTTCAGATTGCTGATGGGCCAGGGGGCTTGCAGCTCTCCTGCCCTCCGGATTCGGCCACCAGGGAAGGATTTTATACCCTGGCAACCACAGACTCCGATGTCTGAGTCTCTTCTGTGCCTCTCTGCAAATCTTGCTTCACTGGGCCAAGCTATTCCAGCTCTAGGCCCCAGTTCCACAAGACAGCACACTCTGCGTCTGCACTCTCTGCTCTCCCTACACAGACTGAACACTAACTCCTCCCTCAGGTCAGACTTGAGGAATGCTCCCTGGAACTCCAGGTTCAGAGCTCCCCCTGCTGGCCTGAGGGAGAAACTGCGTTGGATGTTGAACTTACTGGCCAATGATTCCCCCAATTACCTCCAGGCTCAGCATTAACCCTTTGGAGGGGCAATGCTGTTGTGACGACCAGGTCCTGGGGCGCCACACTCCCCCTTAGTTAAACTCAGTACTCCCGGACTGAAGAAAACAAAACATAACATGTTAGATAATTTCATCCCCTGACATGGCAATACTACCTGCCCCACTTTAATGGTTACCTCCTTATACCCAATTTGAGGCAAGGGCTGACCATTACTGGCCACAGTTGTTAAATCATCATCTGGGCCATGGTCAATGTCTGAATCAGCCCAATATCTTTTGTACAGTCTATAAGGGATGGTTGTTACCTGGGACCCCGTATCCAGGAGGGCGTTCAAAGGGATCCCATCCAGCACAATAGGAAGGACCGGTCGTCCTCCCACATACTTGCTGCGACTAGGAGTTGAGCCGGGCTTCCTTACACCTGAGGGTTGGCTCCTGGCCCCAGGCTCGGCCCATTTAAAGGACAGTGTCTTGCAATGTGGCCCGCCTGGCTGCAGCGGCGGCAGATCGGTTGTCCAGTTGAATCATACCGGCCTGTGTCTTTTCCTCGGGTCGGCGGAATCCTCCTTTGCCGCATCCACGGGACGTCATCTGGACTGGAGGCCAACTCAATTCTTGCAAGTGATGGGGTCACTTGTAGGGACTGCACTGTTTTTGCGAGGACAGCCACTGTCTTGGTCAGTTCCTGGACCTGCTGTCTGAGCTCTGCAGTGGGATCTTTATCCAGGGTCTGCGCCTCAGCCCCTGCAGCTGCTCGTGTTGCAGGCACCACCCCTGGGTACGTGCTTAGCAAGAGGCCGGAGGGGTACTGTGTCATTCAGTGTAGATTCTCTCAGTACCCGGATGGCCTGGTCCTTAAACTTTGCAAAGTCCAGAGCAGGGTTCTGCAGGACCATAATACGCAGCTGTGTCCTGTGGGCGTCTGACAGGAGCCCTTCTATAAACTGCTCAGTTAGGAGCTTGTCTTTTTCACGTACACTCTCTGGGTCCACCTGTTTAATTGCTCTCAGGGCCTCCTGCAAGTTTAAGGCATAGTCCCGTATGCTGTCTGTGGCCCGTTGTTTGCACCCAAAGAATCTCATCTTTATTTCTGCTGCGGTGTGGGTGTCAAAAGTACTCTTTAACTTAGCCAGTATCTGGGTCGCTGTCCCTTTATCTGTGTCAGGCCAGGACTTCACTTCACGCTGGGCCGCGCCGGCTAGCTGCCCCATTAATATGCCCACCTTCTGGCTCTCAGTCAGAGGATACACTCTAAACAAGTCGTGCAGCCTTTCTCTGAAGTCGCTCAGGGTATGTGACTCCCCGGAGTACTGTGGCAGCCATTCTGCTCCCGGGATGTACGGCATTGTGATCGGCATTACCGGCGCTGCAGCGGGGGCTGGGGCGATGGCGACTGGGATTGCTTCGGCTGGTGCTGCGGCGTCTCGGGCTATGGCCGCCACCCGCTCTCCCTCTGAGTCGGACATCTTCCTCCCCCTTAGTGAACCTTACCAGGCTCCGTTCACTTTTCAAAATCTCTTCCGGGTAGCGCGGGGTTAACGACCCTCCGCTCTGATGGCGCGCTCCCTTCGCGCTCTTTTTCAGGCACGCCCCCCTTCTTCCTGCGCTCAGCGAGGCTAATGGCGGCGGCAGTTTTCAAACAGCAACACAGTCTTTTAGGCACAGTTTCTGCAGGCGCACAGTACCCGGTGGGACCGGGCACGAAATCCTGTTCGTGACGCCAAAGTTGACTCGCCCACCCCAGGGCTAAGGGACACCCGGTGCCAGGCCAGACTAGTCCGAGGGACGTCAGTGGTGGCGGGGCCCGACTCCGTGCCCTGGTGGGGTCAATTAATATGGCTTCAGTGGGGTTGATTAAAGTTTGTATTTTCGTGACGCCACCTGTGGTTTGCGGCTATTAAGCCGCCGCTGCTGTATGAGGCCTCCGGGGCTGGTGGTATGGCAGCTCGGATGATCCTGCTCCCCACAGGTGGAGCGGTGCCCCGGGGCAACAGTTGGTGCTCGTGAGAGTCTATGGCGTGATGTTGTGTGAATAATATGGTGCAGGGCCGACAGGCAGTGAAAGAAACAGGCACAAACAGTAGTCTCTTTACCTTCTCCTCTTTTACTTGGCAACAGTTTTGTCCTGGGAGACCGTTACAGGTGGTAAAGATGATCCGGCCGGCCTGGAAGTGCCTGGGGGTGATCTCTTTGGCCAGTTGAGTATGAGGCCTACTCCCTGCTCTTTCTTTTCTTCTACAGGACCCTGCACTCTGAATTTAGCAATGGAATTTTACTGGCATCAAGGGTTTGTACCTTGAGGCTGCCATCAGACGCGGACATAGCCTGGTTAAAGCTGTTCATTTACCGGGTACTTCCGGTTTTGTATATTTGTATACTGGCTTGCGTTCCAGGCTTCTGTTGATGACGTCAGCGGCGCATCCTTGTTGATGCGGCCGATGTGTACCGTCGTGACGTTGTAGTTTCCGGCATGGTGCATGCTGGGTAATTACGTCATGACGTTATGGTGGACTCACCGCGCATGCGCGGTCTCTATAAAGAAGCGCGGTTTTCAATTAACCGGCGTGGCACACACAGCTTGGCGTTCATCCATGCTGGACGTTTATCGGGTAAGCAGACTGGTCTTTGGATGCTGTTTTTTCCTTTTTCACGTGTATGGGCTGTAATTTATGATCATTGTTTTACAGTCCATCCTTGGGGCAATTCTGTTGTCTATCAGTCCTGATATGATTACTGATATGATGTTAAGTACCCTATGAAGACTCCCCTGATGATCACTATTTGAAACGCGTCGGGAGGTACACACTACCGCTTGAGCCAACGAATGGTATTTATGTAGGACCTGTGTAGGGTCACCTATGTTTGAGCTCTATTCTCTCATGCCCTTGGAAGCACGGTAAGACCGTTTCCTTTTTCTTATGCATGGTTGCAGTCGGTCTATGGTATTTACTGTTGCGGCAGGTCCGACGTGGCAACCATTGTTTTTGCTGTGTTTGTTAATGCAGTTATTTTGTGTGACTTGTTTTTTCATACTCTCTGCATTCTGTGCCTAGTGTTCATTTCTGAGGCTGCTATCATCTTTCGTGCAGCCCATAAGAACACCTTTTATTCTTTTATAGTGGCAGTCCACTTTTTAGTGCATACTTAATAAATGTTATGTTTTAGGAGTTTTTGCTCTCTGGCTATTTGCCCCAATTTGCTACCTACTGCTCTCCTATTAGGGGGACTTCATCAAGGTTATTGCTATTTTCCTATATTAGTGCCGATAAATGGCAGGATTCCTTTCCTCTGACCTCAATACTAGACAGTGGGCTAACGAGGCCAGGGAAGTCTTTTCGGACAGGAATTTAACCCTTAAAAGGTATACACCCACATTGAATGGGGCCTTCAAGGACCTCACTAAAGTCTATAAGGAAAGGATCATATCGTGGTGGGAGGTCCAGACTTTAGAGAATTATTTAAAGTAGAAGATAGTGCCACGTCATTTGAGGATTACCCTGCAGCCGGGGTATAGATTTAAAAACGCTGACTTTCTTGCCAAATGGGAGAAAGAGGTTACCAAGAGCTCTCTCAAACTTATGAAACTATTGCTTGACGAGGAGAAGAAAAATTTGGTTAGCCTTGAGGAATCACTGAAAGAGAATATTGAGATTACCAAAAAATTTTCTGGGGAGGCAGAGTTTCAGACCAAAGAACTAGCCCTTCAAGGGGTTATTGAAAAGTTCCAGTACAAACTCAAAGACAGAAAACATAGATTCTTTATCAGAGATTTACAGGATTTCAAAGATAATAGAGTCTATGTTTTCACAAACAACCGTGGGGTGAGAACTAATGATACTGATATCTCATCCACGGATGCTGAACTATCCGACAACGAGGGTGGTAACAGTTTTCGTCCACAGCAGCTTTTTAAGAAATCCGGCGGCAGAGGTAGATCCGGGGGGAGAGGGGCAGCACAGGTCACAGGAAGGGGCGGTTTTTTAGACAGCCAGTATTATCTGAGGAGCAAGAATCATCAATATCCACAAGCATGAAAGCCCCTCAGATAGTCAATTTGTCCTCTAAGATTTTGAATGAGACTGAGTTACAGGTCTTGAATAAAGGACTCTCGTTTGTACCCACTACCAATTTTGAGGAATTCAGAGTTATCAAAGATCTGCACCTCTTTGCCAGACTCCTTAAATGGAAGATTTTCCATGGAAGGGAAGCAGAACAATCTGCTAATGAGTTGGGTATTTCTGAAGATCTGTTACAGGATGTACGTCTCCTATACCATCTGGATGATAGAAATCCCAATGATTGTGGTGAAGGCCCCTTCACTAGCCTTAAAAACAAAAGCAATAGAATGCCGCCCAATACCTCTATAGTGGATGTTGTTGACGTTTTCGTCAACTTGGTAACTGAAGATATACAAAGAGGTTGCAAATCTTGGGGCGCTAAGTTTAATGTTACTAAGGCAGAAATGGACAGTCTTCGGACGTTGGAACGGGACTCCAGTATCACCATCAAGCCCTCTGATAAAGGGGGTAATGTGGTGATACTGGACTCCCAGATGTATAAGAATCTATGTTTGGATATTCTGAAGTTCGAGGAGTGTTATACCCGCCTTCTGTTCAACCCTATTCCAGCTTTTAAGGACGAACTGAAGACTCTCTTGGTGGAAGCCCTGAGCAATGGTACTATTGACAAAAACGAATATGATTATCTCTTTCCTTCCTATCCTGTAATGGCGACATTTTATACTTTGCCCAAAATACACAAGGGGCTGTCCCCTTTGAAGGGTCGCCCCATTGTGTCAGGAGTAGGTAGCCTTACCGAGAAATTGAGTATTTATGTTGATAAGATCTTACGTCCGTTTGTCATCTCTTTGAATTCGTATCTGGGTGACACGACAGATTTTCTGAAAAAAATTGACGACATTTTCTTGGAGGAGGGTATGCTTTTGTGCAGTGTGGCTGTCGAGGCCCTCTATTCGTCAATCCCACATGCTGCTGGCCTGGAGGCTACCAAATATTATCTTAACTCCAGGGGCAGCCACCTTTCTGGACATAGCGATTTTGTACTCAGGGCATTACGCTTTTGTCTTACAAAAAATGTCTTTGTTTTCGACGGTAAGTACTTCCACCAGCGCAGGGGCAATGCGATGGGGAGTTGTTGTGCCCCATCATACGCTAATCTGCTCCTGGGCTGGTGGGAGGAAACCGTCGTTTTTGGAGGTAATCTGGATACTGAGGATATTGTGTTGTGGTTGAGGTACATCGATGATATTTTTGTCATCTGGAAGGGACCTGAGGCTGGCTTCCTGGCATTCATCGATGTCCTCAACCACAATGAGATTGGCCTTCACTTCACCTATGAGACTAGTAGTGAGAGATTGGCCTTTTTGGACATCTTGGTTGAGAAGGGTGATGATGGTCGTCTTATGACAAGCACTTTTAGAAAGCAAACTGCCTCAAATTCTCTTTTGAGGTGGGAAAGTGCTCATCCCAAATCCCAAAAAAAGGGTATTCCTAAGAGCCAGTTTGTTAGAATGCGACGCAATTGTTCGGAGGAATCTGGCTTTAGGACACAGTCCCTTGACCTCATGGAAAGACTCAATGAAAGAGGCTACCCTAAGAAGGTGATTAAGAACGCTTTTGATTCTGTGGTGAAGATTGATCGGGCTACTGTGCTGAACCCTAGGCATGAGCGGGAGGATAAAACAGGCACCCTGAGGTTCATTACGACTTTTTCTAACGGTGCAACCGAGCTGAGGCGGACTTTGACTAAGTTTTGGCCTATTTTGAAAATGGATCCTGTGCTTGATAAACAGCTTTCTGACTATCCATCTGTTACTTTCCGAAAAGCGAGATCACTCAAAGACAGACTGGTGCACAGTCATTTTTGTGATAATCAATCTGCTTGGCTGAACAGCAACGTCAAGGGATGCTTTAAGTGTCAGAACTGTGTTAATTGTAAGCTTATTGAGGAAGGAAAGGTTTTTAGCAGTGTGGGGAATGACAAGACCTTTGAAATTAGGTCCCTTATAACCTGCAAAACCAAGGGTGTAATCTACAGGATCCTTTGCTGCTGTGGTAAGCAATATATTGGCAAAACAATCCGTGAGTTGCGCAGAAGGGTGGGTGAACATAAAAATGACATAAGGAGAAAAAATGACACACCCATAGCTAGACATGTTAACAGCTATCATGGCGGTAGGGAGGATGCCGTTAGGGTGATGGGCATCGACCATATCAGGCCCCCAGTCAGAGGAGGTAACTGGGACAAACTACTGCTGCAGAAAGAGTGCTTTTGGATTTATATTCTGAATACTGCAGTGCCGAATGGGCTTAATGAACAGCTGTCTTTCCTTCCTTTTTTAGATGCACCTTAGTGTAGGGTGCATCGTAGGAGGGATAGACTACGTTGAGTGGGGGCACCATTGGCGTGGGCTGTTTAGGGTGCCGACCTCCACAGGCTAGGCAGGGTCAGCCTGCTAGACTAGGGTTGTTTGTAGTGTGCACTTAGCTTTCTCGTCCTTTCTCTCTTTTTCTGTATGGCTGTTCTTCTATAGGGAGGCACTGCTTCTATTTGTCCTTTTTGGTGGGACTTCCTCTGTAGTCTGAGGCCTATTTGGGCATTTGTTCTCCTAGTGTCCCTACCTTCTGGTGCTGTTTGTCCTTTCGCTCATGCCGCATTGCTGCTTTTGGGTGTCTATTCTATTTTTGGGTTGGAGTCCGGTTCAAGACGATACCTGGTTGGACTGTGTAGACTAGTATCTGAACATTTAGGATGTTCCTGCGATTGTGTAGGCCTGTTTTACCTTTACTGGCATCAAGGGTTTGTACCTTGAGGCTGCCATCAGACGCGGACATAGCCTGGTTAAAGCTGTTCATTTACCGGGTACTTCCAGTTTTGTATATTTGTATACTGGCTTGCGTTCCAGGCTTCTGTTGATGACGTCGGCGGCGCATCCTTGTTGATGCGGCCGATGTGTACCGTTGTGACGTTGTAGTTTCCGGCATGGTGCATGCTGGGTAATTACGTCATGACGTTATGGTGGACTTACCGCGCATGCGCGGTCTCTATAAAGAAGCGCGGTTTTCAATTAACCGGCGTGGCACACACAGCTTGGCGTTCATCCATGCTGGACGTTTATCGGGTAAGCAGACTGGTCTTTGGATACTGTTTTACCCTTTTTCACATGTATGGGCTGTAATTCATGATCATTGTTTTACAGTCCGTCCTTGGGGCAATTCTGTTGTCTATCAGTCCTGATATGATTACTGATATGATGTTAAGTACCCTATGAAGACTCCCCTGATGATCACTATTTGAAACGCGTCGGGAGGTACACACTACCGCTTGAGCCAACGAATGGTATTTATGTAGGACCTGTGTAGGGTTGAGCTCTATTGTTGAGCTCTATTGTTTGAGCTCTATGTTTGAGCTCTATTCTCTCATGCCCTTGGAAGCACGGTAAGACCGTTTCCTTTTTCTTATGCATGGTTGCAGTCGGTCTATGGTATTTACTGTTGCGGCAGGTCCGACGTGGCAACCATTGTTTTTGCTGTGTTTGTTAATGCAGTTATTTTGTGTGACTTGTTTTTTCATACTCTCTGCATTCTGTGCCTAGTGTTCATTTCTGAGGCTGCTATCATCTTTCGTGCAGCCCATAAGAACACCTTTTATTCTTTTATAGTGGCAGTCCACTTTTTAGTGCATACTTAATAAATGTTATGTTTTAGGAGTTTTTGCTCTCTGGCTATTTGCCCCCATTTGCTACCTACTGAATTTAGCAATGGCCCTCTTGGTGCTGGGACCGGTGGTTCGTCCCTTTTTCTGTGTGGTAGGCTGCGCAGGCCCTCTCGGGTGCTTCTCTGCTGGAGTCCACACCGGGCCCTTGGAATGCAGCTGTACCTTCAGATTGCTGATGGGCCAGGGGGCTTGCAGCTCTCCTGCCCTCCGGATTCGGCCACCAGGGAAGGATTTTATACCCTGGCAACCACAGACTCCGATGTCTGAGTCTCTTCTGTGCCTCTCTGCAAATCTTGCTTCACTGGGCCAAGCTATTCCAGCTCTAGGCCCCAGTTCCACAGGACAGCACACTCTGCGTCTGCACTCTCTGCTCTCCCTACACAGACTGAACACTAACTCCTCCCTCAGGTCAGACTTGAGGAATGCTCCCTGGAACTCCAGGTTCAGAGCTCCCCCTGCTGGCCTGAGGGAGAAACTGCGTTGGATGTTGAATTTACTGGCCAATGATTCCCCCAATTACCTCCAGGCTCAGCATTAACCCTTTGGAGGGGCAATGCTGTTGTGGCGACCAGGTCCTGGGGCGCCACAGAAACAGTAAGGTGGGGAGGGTGTATCACAACTCAGTATGCGGAGTGATGGTGGGATGCATGGGGAGAGAGGGGGGATTGTATGAGGACATAGTATAGCGAGTTAGGGGGTTGATATAGAGTGACACTGTATGTGGAATGACTGGGGGAGTGTTTGAGGACAGAGTATGAGGAGTAAGGGCGAGATATATAAGGAAATGGTATGGGGAGCGAGTGTTGAAAATTGAGGACACAGTGTAGGGAGTGGGGGAGGGATGTATGAGGACACAGTATGGGGAGTCAAAAGAGGGGTGATGGGTGCAAATGTCGCGGGCGGGGAGGATCCCGCCACCCCTGCGCTCTCGTTGGCGCCCGGGTCCGGCGCTGCTGCTGGCTGCTCGGTGGCTCGAGCAGTGGGCCGGATCCGGGGACTCAAGCGGCGCTCCTCGCCCGTGCAGTGAAAGGGGTGATTTTTGGGGTTTGGAGAGTTGGTCCGTGACGCCACCGACGGTTTGTGGTGAGGTTGGGACACCACCGCTGCTATGGACAGGGATCCCGGGAGCGATGACAGGGAGCAGCCGAGATGTTTCTCTCCTCTCCGTGGGTAGGGGGATTTGGTGGTCCCGGGGCCCGGTGAGGTGACGGGGGAGGCAGGGTTGGTGAGGTGCAGGGTCGCGGGGGCAGCGCGGTGCCAGACGGCACGGTGGTACTCACTCAGCCAATGATGGATACAGAGTCTCCGGTAAAACAAACGGCTGGATGGACGGGTCCCGCAGCCGGCTGCTGTGGTTACTCCCGGTAGGTTGGTGGTGGCTGCCTTTCCCTGCACCTGTTGTGTATCTTCAGTCCCGATGGCTTCCCACCGGTAACCCGCTCCCCAGCTCGGATATGGGCCGGAGGAGCCCCTTTTGCCCGCAGGCTCTGGCACTGGGAATTCTAGCCTTGGCGGTGGCTGTATTTCCCTTTCTCGGTTCGGACGGTTGCCTTCAGTCGGGTCTTTGTTGCTAGGAAACCCCGGAGGTTCCGGTCGCTAACGAATTTGACCGGTTTAACGGCGACTCCAAGCCTGGTCGGGGTCCGTAGGCCCTACCGGTTTGTGCTGGCTTCTCTTTGCTCCCCGGCTCGGTACCAGCGGGCCACCGCCCGTCCCCGGTCCTACGGTTCCACGTCGATCGGCCTCTCCTGCAGACGGCCACCACCGTCTGCCAACCTTGCTCACGGTCAGTCTGCTCCTCTACTACTTTACTCCTCTCGCTTTCACTCTCCCTAACTGTTCAACTCCTCGACTACACTCGAGCTCTGCCCGAGCTTAACTGCCTTCCTTCTCCCGCCTCCAGGACTGTGAACTCCTCAGTGGGTGGGGCCAACCACCTGGCTCCACCCCACCTGGTGTGGACATCAGCCCCTGGAGGGAGGCAACAAGGATTTGTGTGTGACTGGTGTGCCTATCTCGGGGTGTGGGGTGTGTTGTTGCAGTACCTGTGACGACCTGGCTTGTCCAGGGCGCCACACAAACAGCATGGGGTGCCAGTATGTAGGTGCCAGTATGTAGCAGAGTGGAACTGGTTGGGCAGCCAGGATCTAGCAGAGCTGAACTGGTTGGGCTGCCAGGATCCAGCAGAGCTGAACTGGTTGGGCATCCAGGATCCAGCACAGCAGACCTGGTTGGGCAGCCAGGATCAAGCAGAGCAGAACTGGTTGTGTAGCCAGGATCCAGCAGAGCTAATTGGTTGGGCAGCTAGGACGCAGCAGAGTCGAAGCGGTTGGGCAGCTAGGATGAGGCAGAGCCGAAGCGGTTGGGCAGCCAGGACGCGGCAGAGCCGAAGCGGTTGGGCAGCCAGGACGCGGCAGAGCCGAAGTGGTTGGGCAGCCAGGACGCGGCAGAGCCGAAGCGGTTGGCCAACCAGGACGCGGCAGAGCCGAAGCGGTTGGGCAGCCAGGACGTGGCAGAGCCGAAGCGGTTGGGCAGCCAGGACGCGGCAGAGCCGAAGCGGTTGGGCAGCCAGGATGCGGCAGAGCCAAAGCGGTTGGGCAGTCAGGACGCGGCAGAGCCGAAGTGGTTGGGCAGCCAGGACGCGGCAGAGCCGAAGCGGTTGGGCAGCCAGGACGCGGCAGAGCCGAAGTGGTTGGGCAGTCAGGACGCACCAGTCCCGAAGTGGTTGGGCAGCTAGGACGCAGCAGTGCCGAAGCAGTTGGGCAGCCAGGATGCAACAGAGCCAAAGTAGTTGGGCAGCCAGAACGCAACAGAGCTGAAGCAGTTGAGTAGTCAGGACACAGCAGAGCCAAAGAGGTTAGGCAGGCAGGACGCAGCAGAGCCGAAGCGGTTGGGCAGCCAGGATCCAGCAGAGAAGAACCGATTGGGCAGCCAGGATCCAGCAGAGTCGAACCAGTTGGGCAGCCTGTCCAACCGAGATTAAAGGGAACCTATCACCCATTCGACCAGTCTGCACCGCACTGCCCCTTAGGTGAGTATTATAAAGTGATTGTTACATTCTACACAGCAGCCTGGGCTCTTATATACAGCATGTTAGAATACTGTATATAAGAGCCCGGTGGTGGTGGCCGCAGTTCATAGTCACCAAATCTGGTGACAGGTTCCTTTTAAAGGGAACCTGTCAGGTGCAATATCCACTCAGAGCCAGGAACAGTCCTGGGTGCATATTGCTTTTCCCTGCCTAACCGTCCCTGTGTACACTAGCATACAAAAAGAGATCTTTAGAAAAAGTATTTTTAAAGATCTTATATCTTATGCTAATGAGCAGGGCCGCCACTAGGAATTTCAGGGCCCCATACTGGCAAAATTTTCGGGCCCCCTTGAGACTCCGCCCAGGCTCCAAGACAGCCCGCCTCCACCCCTCAAACCTTCCACACTCTTAACGCCATGCTTGGAAAAACGTGTAAAATATATATATATATATATATATATATATATTATATATACATAGATATATATACAGTATATATATATTATATAAAGCTGAGTGTATGTATGTATGTACAGTATGTGTGTATGTGTGTGTGTATGTGTGTGTGTGTGTGTGTGTGTGTGTGTGTGTGTCCGCTAAAGGAATCTGCACCGTCGCATTTACAATCACAAAATTTTGCACAGACGCCTCATGTGACTCAGGGAACGTCATAGACTATTGTTTTGACAAGAAAATTTAACCTCGCGCTTTACAGTTACTCTCCAAAAAACCTGCTTCCATTAAAGTCAATGGAGCTGGAAGCTACAGGTTATTAATAGGAGCTGTGATTAGTTGCTATAGGCAACGAAGGATATTCTTAGTATAAGAAGCTTATGTGTGAGGTAATATGATATCGGTGGAGAGACAAAGAGAGAGAGAAAGAGGCAGACAGGGAAAGAGACAGAGAGACAGAGACAGAGAGAGAGAGACAGACAGAAAGAGACAGACAGAGAAAGAGACAGAGAAAGACAGGGAAAGAGACAGAGACAGAGAGCCAGAAAAAGAGACAAAAAGAAAGAGGCAGACAGGGAAAGAGGCAGACAGGAAGAGAGGCAGACAGGGAAAGAGACAGAGACAAACACAGAGACCGACACAGAGAGACACACACAGGGAAAGAAACAGACAGGGACAAACAGGAAAAGAGACAGACAGAGACAGACAGACAGAGACAGACATACAGAGACAGACAGACAGAAACAGAAAGACAGAGACAGAAAGACAGAGACTGCAAGACAGAAACAGACACACAGAGACAGAAAGACAGAGACAGACAGACAGAGTCAGACAGACAGAGACAGACAGAGACAGACACAAAGGGAAGAACACAAAGGGAAGAGATAGACAGGGAAAGAAACAGACAGAGGCTGGGAGAGAGCTACAGTGGGAGATAGAGAGACAGTTACTAACCCAGGCAAAACTGGGTACTACAGCTAGTGTGTATATATATATATATATATATATATATATATATATACACACAGTATATATATATATATATATGTATATATATATATATATATATATATATACACACACACACATATACATATACAGAAACACACTGCCAAAATTGTTAGCACCCTTGCAGTTGTTCCAGATGAAGTATTTCCACAAAAAATTACATTACAGACATCACTAGGGGGGCGCAGAGACATCACTAGGGGGGTGCACAGACATCACTAGGGGGGTGCACAGACATCACTAGGGAGGCACGGACAGCACTGGGTGGCATGGACAGCAATTGCGGAGCACAGACATCACTAGGGGGGCAAACATCACTGGAGGTGGTACACAGCATTAGAGGGAACACAACACTGGGGGGATTAACAGCACTGGAGGGTGCTGCAAACAGCACTGGAGGGGGTTGCACACAGCACTGGAAGGGCCTGCACACAGCACTGGAGGGGGCTGCACACAGCATTGTCACTGTGGGGGGGGGTTACACACAGCACTGTGGGGGGGCTGCACACAGCATTGCAGGGGGGCTGCACATAGCACTGTAGGGGGGCTGCACACAGCACTGTAGGGGGGCTGCACACAGCACTGTAGGGGGGCTGCTCACAGCACTGTGGGGGGGGGCTGCACACAGCACTGTGGGGGGGGGCTGCACACAGCACTGTGGATGACTAGACAGCAGTGGGGAGCGGGCAGACAGCACCGGAGGGCGGACTCCAGGCATGCAGCAGGTCCTGACCACATTTATAAAATGTAAGCACCCGAGCACTGCGGCCCCCGGGAATCTGCCTGGGAGTCGCAGAAAACTTCATTGCATGCCCGCGGTTCCAACCCCTGAGCTCAAGCAAGGCAGGGGCGTCCCCCACCACCCATGGTGATGTTCAGCTCACCGAGCGCCTACCTTTCCCCGCAGGATGCCGCATCCTCGCCACCTCTGCGTTGCCCGCAGCAGCACTGTGACGAGGAACATAGCGATGATCTCATCACAGTGCTTTGTGATGACTTGCCACCTCCCTGCTCTGCTCTGCTCCACTGCCTCGCTTCCGGCCAAATGGCTAATTTGCATGTGCCCTAGAAGGGCTTCACCTGCAATTTAGCTGTGTTCAGTGGCTGAAACAACACCGCTGGGCTCCTCTGCTGCGGCTGTGACTGGGATGCCTGGCGTGCCCGGGGCTTAACAAAGCTAAGTAATTACCCCGGGCCTGTCCGGGCCCCCTACACCAGGCACTGTAGTAATGCCCTGATGGAGGTCCTGCTAATGAGTGCAGGGACTAGTCCCAAGGGCGTTACTTCACTTGGCTAGTCGGCTCACATAGCATGTTAGCATGTTATTACGCCCCTGTGGGAGTACTAACATGCTATGTGAGCCGACTAGCTAAGCGAAGTAACACCCTTGGGACTAGTCCCTGCACTCATTAGCATAAGATATAAGATCTTTAAAAATACTTTTTCTAATGATATCTTTAGATATGTGAGTGTATACAGAGACGGTTAGGCAGGGATTAACAATATGTACCCAGAACTGCTCCTGGCTCTGAGTGCATATTGCACCTGACAAGTTCCCTTTAACTGGTAGGGCAGCCAGGATAAAACAGAGCTGAACCTGTTGGGAAGCTAGGACCCAGCAGCTCTGCAGGCAGGAGACCATGTGATCGGTAAGCTAATAGAAGCATGGCAGATGCTAACTCTGCAAAGGTTATTACTGGCCAGTGCTATCTGCAGGAGAGGAAACAAGTTCTGATTGCACTTTCTCCTAAGGTTCCTGATTCCCCGTGTGTCTGCAGCAGTGAGAAGCAAACACACGGGGAGCCAGAGAGAACAGCTGGAGAGAAGCGCACAGGCTCCGGGGCTGGGGATGTCTGCTCTGGTGCCGGGGGTGATTCATACCTTAGCAGCAGTAACAGGAGTTTCATGTAGCGCGCTCAGCTCTAGTCACTGGATAGAAGGGAGAAACAGCAAGGCGGGGCTACAGTGGGTGGGCGGAGCCACGGGACACATAGCTCACAGGCGGGACTCGGGAGCAAAGACTCAAAAGAGGGACTGTCCCGCTGATCCGGGACGGTTGGGAGGTATGAATAGCCAAGTAACCTAGCAGGCCTGCGAGGCCCCAGGTATGCATTCTAGGGTTAACAGGGGCAAACATGGGGAATAAGAAGGGGTTGTACAAGTGCAACAAGTCCACTTCCTTACAAAGGGATAAGCTGCAGGTCGCTCAGGACTAAGTGCATGTAGGAGTAGCTTAAACTCCAATTTCATTCTTGTTCACGTATAAGAATAATAAAGTCTCAAGATGTGTCGGAAGACGATAATAACAGCCAGTTGTGCAGAAAAGCTATGGCTTATTATGGACGGCCATGTCTGCAATTAATTGCTGAGCTTTGTAAGTGCCAGTAGTTATTAGCCGTAATTATTAGCAATGCTTGCGCCTTCCCGTGCATATTCTTTGCAGGTTAACCCTTCTGTAGCACTTGGTTGTGACATCTATAGAGGATTTGTTGGGTTTCTTTGATATTATATTCCCACTGAAAGCCGCTTTTGGAGTTGCTAAGCGACATGGCTCTAAAAGCTCCGCGCCTGCGAGTCACAAGTGCAGAATGAGAATCAAGGCAATTCAATACTTCTTTTTGGCACCGAGTCCTAAGTGCACACGTACTGTACGAGGTATTGTACTCGGCATTAGCATTACTCAGGTATAGGACGCTCTCTTTGTGGGTGACAAAACTCAATTTGCAAAGTTGTCCTTACACATTCTCCCCCCTCCCCATTAATGCTGCTTTTAACATCACAGATTGTTTTATAAAGGAGAACTGTATGGGTCGTAAATGGAAGTTTCAGCCTGCGATGGCTCCTACATATAAAGTTTGCAGTTCTGTAACACATTATGGATTGGTCTGTTCAGCGTTTGCTTTGTTGGCGAGTGCACTGACTATTACACAATGGTAGAGGTGATGTAATCATAGAGCCGGTAATCTTCACAGGGGTCTTTTCTTGTCACCATCTGGACCTGGCAGAATCTACCAATACATAATACCTGGCAGGTTAAAAGGTTTTTGTGTCCTTGTAGAATTAGAATGGTATAAGTAAAATATATATCCCCCAAAAAATCAATCTTCCTACCTTCATTGTGTTAGTTCCCACCACTAAAGTCCTATAGGCACAAGGGCACATTTTGGACCTGCCCCACTCCCTCCTTTACCACCACCATCAACTGATTGCTTGGATAGTTAATGATGCTGCTATATTTGTGCCTCCATGTATTAGTTAAACTCTTTTTCTTGCTTTCATACATCAACAATTCCATCCTTATGTGCCTCCACATATTAGTGCCACTATGAGACTGTGGGATAGTGAGTGACAAGGGGCTCCTATGCTGTCTCTCATGCTAGGACACCCTAGGTTATCCTTCACCTCTGGAATACTCCTGATGGTGGTGTGTCGCCCTGGGCAAGCCAGGAGTCACAGGTCACAACACCACCACACCCCACACTCCAGGTAGGCACATCACAGCTAACCAGAAATCCTTGTTGCCTTCCTCCAGAGGCTGATGATTCACACCAGGGGGTGGGCCAGGCGGTTGGCTCCGCCCACCAAGGAGATCACAGCTCTGGAGGCGGGAAGGACCAGGCAGTCAGCTCAGGGACGAGCTTGAGTAAACAGAGAGAGTAGCCCGGGGAGGGCAAGAGTAAACAACAAAGAAGTAAAAGTGAAGGAAAGAAAAGTGGAAAAGGAGGAAAGCAAGAAGTGGTGACAGAGCAGAGAGTGTGCAAAGCCTGAAGGGTCCAGCTTTGTGGAGGGCCAGAACAGCAAGGTCAGCGACGGCGGTGACTGTCCGGAGGGGGACCGTTTGGAAGTTCCTGGAAGGACCCCGTTGGCTGTGTGCCCGGTGGTCTGGAGCAGTGTTCCGAAGGACAGTCAGCACCAGGGCAGGGGCCTCTCGGACCCCGGCAAGGCTAGGAGTCGCCAAATTTGCCGAATCCGTCAGTGAAGGGGACGTAGATCCCCCAGCAACCAAGTCCCGATTGACGGCAACAGCCCAACCTGAAGCAGAGAGACACCGCCACCGCCAAGGCACCAGTTTCTCAGGGCCAGCGCCTGCGGGCAAAGTGTAGAGCTCCTCCGGCCCAGATTGTAGTCGGGGAGCGGGTAACCGGAGGGAATCCACCGCTACCACAAGTCAACCATAGGTGCAAGGAAGAGGGACATCACCGTCACCTACCGGGAGTGCAGGTGCAGCCGTCTGTGGGACCGTCCTACCAGCCGTTTGGTTTACCGTACAAACTGTGTCCGTGTCTCAGGCTGAGTGAGTACCACAGCGCTGTCCCCGCGTCCCTGCGCCCACTAGGCCCCGCACCTCACCACCCATCACCGGGCCCCGGGATCACCAACCCCTACCCACGGAGGGGCAACACAACACCTGGCTGCTCCCCATCACCATCCCCGGGATCCCCACCCAGAGCAGCGGTGGTGCAATCACCACAACCGTGGGTGGCGTCACGAACTATAACAATCCCCGCACCCAACAAACCCCTTTCACTCACGGGCGAGGAGTGTCGCTCGAGGAACCCCGGGATCCGGCCCACAGCTCGAGCCACCACTGAGCGGCTGCCGGACCCGAGCAGAAGGGGTGAGCGTAGTGTGCCGACACCCTCCTCCCCGCCCGCGACAACTTGGCATCACGAACAGGATCTTACCGCTCTGCCGTCTGGTAGAGGTGCGCCTTGTTACCGCCGGAGGTATCCGGCAGAAAAATTTCAGAAGCCGCCATCTTTGGCGCGAAGAGTTCCCGCTCGAGCATCTTCTCGAGCAGTAGAGGCGCGAAGGCCAAAACCCCGCCCCGAGAGAGGAGGGGCCGGAAAGAGCTAAGGGGGATGAAAACAAGATGTCTGCGCCCGACGGAGCCGCTGGAGGAGCGGTGGTCGCAGCCGCAGCGGCACCCGCGGATGGGAATGGGCCTGCCCAAGCCCCGGTTGTACCGGCGGGAGGTGCCGCGACCCCCGCGCTCGCTCAGGTCATGCCGTTTTCCTTGCCCTATGCACCCGGAGCTGCCTGGCTACCGCAGTATGATGGGAAACCGGATGCCCTACAAGCCTTCCGGAAAAAGCTTAACCCGTTGCTGGAGCTGTACCCCCTGACTGATAAGCAACGAGCGGCGATAGTGCTAGGCCAGCTAACCGGTGCGGCGGAGCAGGAAGCGGAGACCTGGGCCGAGGGGGACCGGCTCTCTGTAGCCACCATCTTTGAGAAGCTACAGACTGCCTTCGAGACCCGGACTGAAGCTGAGCTGAGGATGCAGTTTTACCAGTGCCGGCAACGAGCCGGGGATAGCATTCGGGACTATGCTCTACGTCTGCAGACCGCCCTCCGCACGCTGAAGCGGGTGAACTCTATTAATGAGGCGGATAGCAACAAGATGCTGGTGGAGCAATTTGCGGAGGGGATGAGGTCCCCTGAGGATCGTAAACAACTCCGGCTGTGGGCCCTGGAACACCCTGATGTGGACTTTGCTGTGTTAAAAGAGCGGGCTATCAAAGCACTCCAGCCCCCGGCTGCTGAAGTTCTGGAACCCGTCCCGTGGCCCGTCGAGACAGCTCCTGTTGTGGCGGCCTCAGCCAAACCAACCTCTGTAATGCCTGCAGCCCCAAGCAGCACAGTCGAAGAGTTGGCAGCCCAGGTCCGTCGCATGGACGGAGACCTTGCCAAAATCCTTGCTGCACTGCAACCTTTGACCAGATCTCAGCCTCCAGCGCAGATACAGCTTGCTGACAGTCCCGAGGATGTTCCCTGGATGCAGCAGAGAAGTGCTAACAACCCGCGGAGCAGACCTCCAATCTGCTACAAGTGCCGTAAGCCGGGCCATTACTACCGACAGTGCCCGTTAAACGAGCAACCCCTGGGGCCCCGGGCCAATCCTCAGGAGTAGAACATCGTGGCCCCCCGGACTGGCGAGACCGATATATCGGGGCCCGCCCTATCATCCCCGTGGCTGTGGACGGCATACCAGTGATGGCTCTCTTGGACACTGGATCACAGGTAACTACTATACCGTACAAGTTGTACCAGCGGTATTGGGCCGTAGACGAGCTGGCGCCCCCAGACAATAGCATAACGTTGATAGCCGCTAATGGACTTCCATTGACCCAGGTGGGGTATAAACAAGTGGCTATGACAGTGGGGCAAGCTGAACTACAACACCAGGGTATGATTGTGATCATGAATGAACCCAGTGATCATAACCCGAAGATAGTGCTGGGAACCAATGTGATGGAACACTGCATGGCTGATGTGTTGACCCTATTGCAACAGCTGGCCGCCACAGCGGCGGGGAGCCGGCAGAGGGCTGTGCAGCGTGAAATCCGTGCCCTGATGTACCGCCAGCATGTAAGCTCAACAGGAGGGGAGATTGGTGAAGTGAGAGTGATGGATGTTGCTCCATTGACTGTGCCCCCTAGGAGTGAGATGATGATCTGGTGTAGGGCAGCAGTAGGGCCTCAGGGGCGTGACTACCCCGCAATGATGGAGCCCATGCCTTCCGAGCACTGGCCCACTGTAATGGCCGCCCGAGGGGTGGTGGATGTGAAGAAAGGGAGAGTGCCTGTGAGAGTGTTGAACTGTGGGGAGGAAGAAGTCAGGCTTCCCCGGTATGCCACCATTGCCAAGCTGCTTACCCTGGACCCTCACACTATCCATGAAGCCAGCCCATCCACACCCCAACCTGCCACCAACACTCCCCCACCCCAGGGGGACATAAAAGAGTGGCACCAACAGCTACATGTAGGCACTGATGATACCCCTACACATCACAGGGCAGGGGTACACAGGGTGGTGCAGGAGTACGAACAGGTTTTCAGTAAGCACCCCCTAGACTTCGGGCAGATCAAGGGGGTCCAACACCACATTCCCACAGGTGAACATCCCCCTGTCAAAGAGAGGTACAGACCTATTCCCCCTGCACATTACCAGTGTGCCAAGGATATGTTGAGGAATATGAAGGAGGCGGGGGTTATTCGGGATAGCTGTAGTCCCTGGGCCGCTCCGTTGGTACTGGTTAAGAAGAAGGACGGTACCATGCGGATGTGTGTGGACTACCGGAAGATCAACCAGATAACCCATAAAGATGCCTATCCATTACCGCGTATTGAAGAGTCTTTGGCCGCACTGAGGACTGCAAACTACTTCTCGACCCTTGACCTCACCAGCGGGTACTGGCAAGTGGCCGTGGCTCCAGAGGACCGGGAGAAGACCGCCTTCACCACCCCGATGGGGCTCTGCGAATTCAATAGCATGCCGTTTGGGCTGTGCAATGCCCCTGGGACCTTCCAACGGTTGATGGAGTGCTGTCTGGGACATTTAAACTTCGAGACCGTCCTGCTGTATTTGGATGATGTGATTGTTTATTCCCAGACGTATGAAGCCCATCTGGAGCACCTGGCCGAGGTGTTCGCGTCCCTTGCCAAGTACGGGATGAAGTTGAAGCCCTCAAAATGCCACCTGCTGAAACCCAGGGTGCAGTATCTAGGGCATGTGGTGAGTGCGGATGGTGTCGCCCCCGACCCTGAGAAGATCACTGCCATCCAAAGCTGGCCGAGACCAACTACAGTGAGGGAGGTAAGGCAGTTTCTGGGTCTGGTGGGGTACTATCGGCGCTTTATAAAGGGGTACACGAAGATGGCTGCCCCCATGCAAGATCTCCTCGTGGGACAGACCAAAGGTGGTAGACCCATCAGAGCCCCACTGTCGTGGGAGGACAAGCATGAGGAGTCCTTTTGCCAGTTGAAGGCGGCCCTGACCGGAGAAGAGGTCCTGGCGTACCCTGACTATGGGCACCCATTCATCCTCCACACGGACGCCAGTAACGTGGGGCTAGGAACGGTCCTATCCCAGATCCAGGATGGAAAGGAGAAGGTGATTGCCTACGCCAGCCGAAAACCCGGCCGACCGAAAGGAACCCTGAGAACTATAGCTCCTTCAAGCTCGAGCTACTGGCGTTGGTGTGGGCTATCACGGAGCGGTTCCGTCACTATTTGGCGGCAGCAAAATTCACCGCATTCACGGACAACAATCCGCTGACTCACCTGAACACGGCCAAGTTGGGCGCGCTGGAGCAGCGGTGGGTAGCCCGGTTAGCCAACTATGATTTCACCATAAAGTACCGAGCTGGTCGTGTCAACATCAATGCAGATGCACTCTCCCGGATGCCCCATTTGTCAGAAGAGGGGTGCGAGGATGACGACCTCAAGGAGATTGAGTTGCCTGCGTTTCACCAGCCGCCTACTGAGAGGGTACAAGTATGTCAGCAAAGGGTGGATCTGGACCCGCGGCCCAGTCAAGAGTGGCAGGACGCCCAGGACCAAGCGCCGGCTGTCCGCCTTGTCAAGACCCTGGTGGAACAAGGTGCTATGGGAATAGACCCTGCCGCTCCAGCCGAAGCCCAACGCTTGTGGAAAGAACGGAAACGGCTTTACCTACACCAAGGGAGGCTGTACCGTGAGCTGATCAACCTGAAGACCCATGAGAAAATATGCCAGTTAATCGTTCCTCAAGCTGATGTCGCTACTGTCCTACAGGCATACCATGATGGTGCTGGCCACTTCGGGTGGAAGAAGCTGGAGATGCTGTTGAGGGAGCGGTTCTATTGGAGTGGGATGCGTGAATCGGTGGAAGCCTGGTGCCGAGAGTGCGGTCCTTGTACGCTGAGAAGAAAGGACGAGACTAGCCAGAGGGCACCGTTACATCCCATAGTCACCCATCAGCCGCTGGAGCTGGTCGCCCTAGACCATGTCAAACTCACCCCTAGCCGAAGTGGATACACCTACGCCTTGACCATGGTAGACCACTACTCAAGATTTATGGTGGTAGTCCCCGTTAAGGACCTGACTGGTCGAACCGCTGCTCGAGCGTTCCAGGCCTATTTTTGCCGACCCCATGGGTACCCCGAGAAGGTGCTGACTGACCAAGGCCCGGCTTTTGAAGCAGAAGTGTTTCACGAATTCTGCCAGTTGTACGGCTGCAAGAAGATCCGGACCACTCCGTACCACGCCCAGACCAACGGCATGTGCGAGAAAATGAACCATTTGGTCCTGGGGCTCCTCAAGACGCTACCGCTGGAAGAACGGAACATGTGGCCAGAAAAGTTACCCGACTTGGTCGACATGTACAATAATATCCCGTCCAGCTCGACGAAGTGCACCCCAGCGTATCTGATGAGGGCTCGTCCTGGCCGCCTGCCGGTGGATCTGGAGATGGGGTTGGAGGCCCCGGAAGCACTCCCTTCAACGGCAGAGTGGGAAAGTCGGAGGAGGGCCCAATACCGGCAAATCCAGGAGTATGTGGAGAAAAACCTCAGTCGGAGTCGAGAACAGCAAGAGCACCGGTTCAATCAGAAGGCACCCGCAGGTCCTTTCCAGCCAGGAGATGTGGTGCTGAAACGGAAGAGGAAAGCCCACAAACTGGATGATCAGTGGGAGCAAGTCCCTTACGTCATACAACCCACAGAGTGGGACGATGGGAAGACCTACCAGATCAGTCGTGACCAAGGGGGTACCCTGGCCACCGTTTCTCGGGACCATCTGAAAAAATGCCCCCCAGCGTTGAAGGCAGAGGCTGAAGTACCGGTTCCTCCACCAGTGGAAAAGGCGGCAGAGGTAATCCACACTGTGATGGGTGACTTCCCAGCAAACTGGCCTACACAGAACGGCGCGGTGATACTTCCAGTGATACTGTTCCCACAACCCGTGGATGAAGAAGTAGTGGAAGCGGTTAACCATGAGCCAGAACCAGTGCCAGTGCCCAGGGAAGAACCTGTACCCAGCCCCCCTACACCTCCGCCTGCTCCACACTATAGCAGGGAGGAGGAACCGATTGTTCCCTCTACCCCACTGTCTAGCAACACTGACACCGGGCCCCGAAGGTCCACCCGTTCCAACCTAGGTAGACCCCCACTTAGGTACAGGGAGACCGTTCTATGAGTAAAAGGGGTCCGCAAATGTGAAGGAGTGGTTGTTTGTTTGAAAAGTTTGAAAAATGATGAAAATGAAAATGATCCGAAGTTCACCTGATTTGTTTGTTGATTTGCAACCGGCTGGAGCCGGCACCGTTGTCCCCGTGGGGACCGTTTAAAAATGCATGGGAACTATCCATGGACAAGCCCGTGAACTTGCAGGGCAACCACAGACGTTAGTGGCTTGTAAATATGTTGGTTACCGTTACCGTTTTCCGCAGGCCGCCTCCGGAGAGGCAGGTTGGAGGGAGGGCCCTCAGCAGAGCAGGCTGGGGCCCAGCCACCAAAGGAACCGGTGGCTACCCTCTGGAGGGCAGGACAGATCCCGCTCGGGTACCGTGTGCTGGACTGTGGGTCAAGGGGTGCTGCCTGGGTTTTAGGGGCAGCATCAGGGCCAGGTTACTTGGGTGGGAGAGAGCGGAAACCGTAACCGTAAACCGTTGCAACGTTAAAAGTAAATGTGCCTCCCGTCTTGGGAAGAAGTTATTAAAAATGTTATTCATGTTTGCTTAACCTTGTTAACCCCTTTTTCAGAAAAAAATAAAACCGGTGTAGGACGGCAGCCCGCGGACGGTCTGCATTTTGCTAAGGGGGAATGTGTCGCCCTGGGCAAGCCAGGGGTCACAGGTCACAACACCACCACACCCCACACTCCAGGTAGGCACATCACAGCTAACCAGAAATCCTTGTTGCCTTCCTCCAGAGGCTGATGATTCACACCAGGGGGTGGGCCAGGCGGTTGGCTCCGCCCACCAAGGAGATCACAGCTCTGGAGGCGGGAAGGACCAGGCAGTCAGCTCAGGGACGAGCTTGAGTAAACAGAGAGAGTAGCCCGGGGAGGGCAAGAGTAAACAACAAAGAAGTAAAAGTGAAGGAAAGAAAAGTGGAAAAGGAGGAAAGCAAGAAGTGGTGACAGAGCAGAGAGTGTGCAAAGCCTGAAGGGTCCAGCTTTGTGGAGGGCCAGAACAGCAAGGTCAGCGACGGCGGTGACTGTCCGGAGGGGGACCGTTTGGAAGTTCCTGGAAGGACCCCGTTGGCTGTGTGCCCGGTGGTCTGGAGCAGTGTTCCGAAGGACAGTCAGCACCAGGGCAGGGGCCTCTCGGACCCCGGCAAGGCTAGGAGTCGCCAAATTTGCCGAATCCGTCAGTGAAGGGGACGTAGATCCCCCAGCAACCAAGTCCCGATTGACGGCAACAGCCCAACCTGAAGCAGAGAGACACCGCCACCGCCAAGGCACCAGTTTCTCAGGGCCAGCGCCTGCGGGCAAAGTGTAGAGCTCCTCCGGCCCAGATTGTAGTCGGGGAGCGGGTAACCGGAGGGAATCCACCGCTACCACAAGTCAACCATAGGTGCAAGGAAGAGGGACATCACCGTCACCTACCGGGAGTGCAGGTGCAGCCGTCTGTGGGACCGTCCTACCAGCCGTTTGGTTTACCGTACAAACTGTGTCCGTGTCTCAGGCTGAGTGAGTACCACAGTGCCGCAAGGCACAGCGCTGTCCCCGCGTCCCTGCGCCCACTAGGCCCCGCACCTCACCACCCTTCACCGGGCCCCGGGATCACCAACCCCTACCCACGGAGGGGCAACACAACACCTGGCTGCTCCCCATCACCATCCCCGGGATCCCCACCCAGAGCAGCGGTGGTGCAATCACCACAACCGTGGGTGGCGTCACGAACTATAACAATCCCCGCACCCAACAAACCCCTTTCACTCACGGGCGAGGAGTGTCGCTCGAGGAACCCCGGGATCCGGCCCACAGCTCGAGCCACCACTGAGCAGCTGCCGGACCCGAGCAGAAGGGGTGAGCGTAGTGTGCCGACACCCTCCTCCCCGCCCGCGACAGTGGGGATGATAATAATATATAGCAAGGATCCCACTGGCCACTAGCACACACACGCAAATTGAGCTGTGTGTGAACACATATGCCACCAACGTGCTTTGTGTTGTATTTTCCTGCCATTGCAGGTTGTACGTATTAATCTCCCCTGATGAACTCTCTGGTAATGCGGAGAGGGAAACGCGTTGGGAGGGGTATATCTCCATTGGGGTAGCTTTACCTGACTTGGGTGCTGCCCTTGTAAGGGCGGAAGCACTTTGCATGGGCACGACAGGGATAGGAATTATTGAAATTATCATTCCCTCCCATTTTGTCTGATTTTGCCCTCTTCCGCCTGTGGTCTGTTCCGGTGGTGTTTCATCTGCTTGGAAGAGAAAAACCGGGTGAAATCCATCCTTTTTATCACTCTTGTTTATGCACTGCACTTTATTTACTATTCTATTAAGGTCTATTATTTTTAGACAGATAACATTAAAAGTTACATTTTAATCCTTGCTATATATTGTTGCTTATATCAGGATTTGGGTTGCACCTTATTGCCTCTATTGCTTTATTGTTCTGATGGTGGGGATGCCAGCGTCCTTACTATACTCCTGAGTAAAGCTGATGTGTCCCCCATTCCCTCCAGGGAAGTAAGAGGCAGGAGTGAGAAGGATGCACACGTAGCGCCCCTTAGGCTGGGTGCTACAGGATATTGTATTTTTATGCATTTTATATATGTATTTTATAATATCTGTCCAGGCAGGAAGAGGTTAAGTCTGTTCTGCCACACACAGCCTCACACACACAGGAAGAGGGAACATTCCTTAGGCGGGGGCACGTGCAGGAGGGAGTTACAAAAGGGACAGTTTAGCTTCAGTTACTTCAGAACGCCTTGGGGAAGCAGGGAGAGAACATGCAGTGATCAGCTCTCTGAGAGCTCTCTCTATCAGGGAGGCAGAGCAGAGGAACCACCAAGTCCTGACCAGTACATACACTCTTTTCTTACCTGGGATCGGGCGAGTGGATGGCTGAGGACCCCTAAGCTGAGAACAAAAGGAAGAAAAACGTTCAAACGCCCAATGTTTATAATGCAAGAATCTTTATTATAAAGTCATAACAGACAGCGTGAAGGTGGAACAATTTAGTGCAGGACAATAATAACCCCAAGAGGTCACGGATCCCTCTATACACAATATACAATATCTATGACCTGCGAAGCAGGCGTTCAGCCGGTATATATATCTGAGATACACTAGATGTCACTATATCTCATACTATATTAGCCCATAAGTATGCAACTATAGCCTTCTTTTCAATCTTAATACACGTTATTCATTAATTAGATCCAATTGCACTACTTACATGGGTACAGATAAGATAAACAAGTAGATGTCAGGAAGGAGAGGGTATTCCGTGGACCGCCCGACGACCGTTTCGGTAACGCTGGGTTACCTTCGTCACTGGGCGTGGTTTGCAAGGGCCAGGATGTGGGGTTTATATTTAACAATTTATCCAATCGCAAGGGGTTACCTCTCTGACGCATGTAGCCACGAGGCAGATTCCCCGCCCCAGGCCGGCAGCCGCGTCAACAGCCACGTGACCACAGGTATCAAGGCCTGTGATCACCTGGCCGGATAAGACACAGCATGACGGCCAGGCAGCGGACCGCTACATAGCACATGTGTACCAGTATACCCAGCGATTTGGAAAGCTAGATGAGCTGATCACTCAGTGCATCATGTAAAGGCAATTAGCCTAGTGGTTAAATTACAAGCCAACGCACTGCTGTAGAACAGCACTTTGCAGGATCTTGTCCCATACATATATATATATATATATATATATATATATAAACCAGTCCACATATATATATATATAGATAGTAATTTAAGGACATTAATTTATATATAATATAAGCAATGATCATAAATATATCAAAAATATATGTATGGATATATAAGATATTCATTAATGCAACATAGAACATCTCCAATATATAGACACAATGTCAAAAATACATTTCCAAAGTAAACGATATATTTAAATGTATAAGTCCCTCATAAATATATCCACATATTAAAAATATAATTATTTATACTATCTTAGTAGACATATATGCTCCAATAATTAGAATACATATATTTAATAGCAGATATATCCCCGTATCACCATGGATATAATATATCATATAATAGATGTCATATACTGGAATTTTATGTTCAAGCCAATCTATTACATATTAAAATCAATATTTTGCACGGTAACATATTCGTTATTAAACAGATGTGTGTATACAGGGATATATACAGATATATCTACGTATTAAAGATATAATTACTTTTACTGTCATAATAGACACATATGCTCTAACAATCAAAAATACATATATTCAATCGCAGATATATCACCGTATTACCATGGATATAATATATCACATAATAGATATTATACACTGGAATTTTTTGTTCAAGCTAATCATTCCATACTAAGATTAATATTTTACATGGTAAACATATTCACTATAAGACATATATATATATATATATATATATATATATGTATATAAGATATTCATAGATGTCCAATTCGATACCCGATACCCTGCAGCGGCGGCCTTATCCCTGGCCGCATACCACAGGTGGCGTAGTCGACATCATCCATTCCACTCCTGGAGCAGGAAAGGTCGAAGGAAGGATTCGCAGTGGAGAAGGCCGCAGGCACCACCGTAACCGGTGACTACCTCTCCAGGAACAGTCCTTGCTAGCCTCCCCTTTACTGTGCACCACGGGGCTACGGAACCGGGTCAGGCCACAACTTCCACAAACCACTGGCCCGGCGATGGGTATACAAGGTACGGAAGTAAGCTCCTATCTTGTGCTCCGTGGGATGTCACACACAGATGAAATAGACAGGGATAATAGAAACTCAGTCACACTGCAAACTCACAGCAACAAACAGAATGAGACTAAGGAGAAAAGCAAGAGCAGGAAGACAGCAACAAAAAGACAACAAGGGTTAACACCACAATCACACACAGGAATATCACAAACACCAGCAAGCCTGGCTCACAACACCTCACCAGACGAGATATAGTCAAGTTATAGCTGGCAACATAAGAAGAGAGCAGCCAGCATATTCAGGAGAACAGCAAGCATGACTGGCTCTCCTACAGCATGTAACCAAGGTGACTAACAAGCAGTTCAGCAGAAATTAACTTTTACTAGCCTGCCCATGAACCACAAGTCTGTGAGTCGACGCCCGAGTCTAAGGAAGGGGGAAATGGTCACTGATAGTGCCAATATAGCACTGGCTTTAGGTTATATACAAAAATCCTGGTGATTGGTACACTTTACAATGTAGATTTCTTCAGCTTTGTTTCAGTATGTTCTTGTGATAATTAGCACAATTGATGACATTTGGTAGGCTTAAAGACAATAAAGGGAATATGTCAATAATCTTTTACTACCCTATGTGAGAGGAGCAAGATGTAGGGGCAGAAACCCTGATTGCATTGATGTGTCTCTTCTTGCTGTAGTTTTGATTAACTCATTTTTTTCCAGCTGTAAATCTACCAGTTTCTTACTCCTGAGCTCTGTATAACCCTGCCCACACCACTGATTAACAGCTGGTAAATACCTGCTAGATCTGGTCCTGTCAAATAGACCGGATACAATTTCAGATCTACAGGTCCGGGAGCACTTGGGCACCAGCGATCATAATATGGTAAGCTTCAAACATAATATTCAATAGAACATTTAAAAGGGGAAATGCTAAAACCTGGAGTTTTAGGAAAGCTGATTTCAACAAATTAAGGGAAGAGCTTAAATATGTAGATTGGGATAATGTCATGGGGATACCAAACATGGGGATACCAAACATAAATGGGGTAAGTTTAAGGATATACTACTAGAGTCCTGTAAAAAATATTATACCCTCTGGTAATAAAATGTCCAAGAATAAAAATAAACCACTATGGATAAATAAGGCTGTACAAAGTATAATAAAACAAAAACAAAGTGCGCTTAAAATCTTACAGGCTGTAGCATTTCAGAAGTATAAAGTATAAATGCAAAAAGGAAATCAAGCAAGCAAAATTAGCTACTGAAACAAAAATCGCCAATGACATTAAAATAAATCCCAAAATCTTTTATAAATACATTAATGCAAAAAGGAAAACAAAGGATAGTATCTGCCCCTTAAAATATAATAACAAGTTAGTTATAGAAGACAAACAAAAGACTGAGATATTAAACAGGCACTTCTCATCAGTGTTCAGTGTTCACCAAGGAACAGACTGTTCCAGGGATCATTCAACAAGTGAAAAATCAAAGTTCACCACCCGATATAATTAATTTAACACAAGAAGAAGTACGCCTGCGTCTGAGTAAATTAATCATTGACAAATCCCCAGGGCCAGATGGCATTCATCCACAAATATTGAGGGAATTGGGCTCTGTAATCGACAGACCACTGTATCTCATCTTATTAGACTTGCTTGTAACAGGGTTGGTGCCTCAGGATTGGAGGATTGCTGATGTGGTACCGATATTTAAGAAAGGTAAGAGGGTGGATCCAGGCAACTACCGTCCAGTAAGCCTGACATCATTAGTATGCAAAGTTTTTGAGGGCATTTTAAGGGATCACATGCAAAAATATATTGCAGAAAATAATATAATACCTGACAGACAGCATGGATTCATGAAAGATGTCGTGTCTAACCATCCTGTTGGGGTTCTATCAGGGGGTAAGTGCAAACCTGGATATTGGTAATGCAGCTGATGTGATTTATTTGGACTTTGCAAAGGCATTTGATACTGTACCACATAATAGCCTTATACTAAAGCTCCTGAAGCAAGCACTAGTGTAAACTATATGCAACTGGGTAAGGAATTGGGTAAAAGATAGGAAGCAAAGAGTAGTCATTAATGGTACATTCTCTAAATGGCTATAGTCAGCAGTGGGGTGCCGCAGGGATCTGTGCTAGGACCAATTCTTTTTAATCTCTTTATTAATGACCTTGTGGATGGGATTGATAGTAAAGTGTCAGTCTTTGCTGATGACACCAAACTATGTAGGATATTAAAAACTGATCTTGATAGTACAATATTACAAAAAGATCTGGATAAGATGTCAGAATGGGCAGATACTTGGCAAATGAGATTGAATGTTGATAAATGTAAAGTAATGCACCTAGGACGGAGTAATCCTATAGCTGCGCATACATTAAATGAAAGTAAACTCGGGACTACAGAACAGGAGAAGGACTTGGGTATTCTCATTACAAATAAGCTGAGCAGCAGCACTCAATGTCAGGCAGCAGCTGCTAAAGCAAACAAGATTTTAGGGTGTATAAAAAGAAAGATTAGATCCCAGGATCCCAACGTATTGTTACCCCTCTATAAATCACTTGTAAGGCCACATCTGGAATATGGGATCCAGTTTTGGGTTCCACATTTTAAAAAGGACATTCAGAAGTTAGAGTCATTTCAAAGGTGGGCAACTAGACTATTACAAGGAATGGAAGGCCTCGCATAAGATGACAGGTTGGAAAAGTTAGATATGTTTACCTTAGAAAAAAGATGTCTCAGAGGAGATCTCATTTATATGTATATATGCATGTGTGGTCAATATAAAGGACTGGCACATGACTTATTTCTTCCAAAGACAATACTAAGGACCAGGGGGCACTCACTGCGAGTAGAAGAAAAGCGATTCCGACAGCTAAATAGGAAAGGGTTCTTTACAGTTAGAGCAGTCAGACTGTGGAATGCCGACCACAAGAGGTAGTAATGTCAGACACTATAACAGCTTTTAAAAAAGGGCTGGATGTACTTTCTGTTCCTGCGCTGAGATGTGAGGAGGAAGAAGGAGCAGCTCCATACAGCCCCTGCAATATACAGCGACCTACAGAAGCAAACAGCACCCTAGACCAACATAGACAGGCTGCACTGAATTACCAGCTGTCAGTGCATGGATCGTTATCTCCTGAGAAGCGGAGGAACACCATTCAAGCCCAGAGCAGAGCAGAGGGAGGAGGGGGAGCTTGATACATTTATAAAGGCTGTTTAGGGGCAAGGAGGTAATAGCCAATAGAGGGGGAGAGGTGACTTAGTGGGGTGGCTTCATGGAGAGCTTGACTTGAAGCAGGGGTTTGAAAGGAGTCGCAATCATCTCAGAAAAAATGGAAGACGTTAATTGTATTTGTAAAGTTGGGGATGGGAGGGGTTATATACAGTTGGCGGGGGAGGGGAGGGGAAGAGAGTTGGGGAATCCATGCGACACGGCCTGAAAAAGGAACTGTTGATTTTGGGGATTATGGTTAAGCTCATTACGTGGAATGTTAAGGGACTCAGATCGCCGCACAAACGAAATATGATACTACATCATCTCAAGAAGCTTAAGGTTGATATTGCTTTATTACAGGAGACGCACTTGCAAAAGGATGAGTTCTTCCGTATGAACAAGATGTGGGTGGGAAGGGTATATGGGTCGGCCTCAAACGGTAGGAAAGCAGGGGTTCTTATTTTGATCAATAAAAACTTTGCACACGAGGTGGAAACACAAGATTCAGATGAAGAAGGAAGATACATACATATAAAGATTTCAGGTACTCAAGGCACTTTTAGTATCCACAATATATATGCACCCAAAACAGAACAAAGGTTTTGGTTTTTTTTTAAATATAGCTAATAAGATTTTGCTGGACGGGGATATATGTAAATTGGTGGGGGGAGACTTCAATACAGTGGTTTCTCAGGAAGAAGACAGGAGGAGTCAGGGGAAGCAGGGGAGGAACACGGAGGGGTCGCTGAGAGCATTGTTAAATACAACTACACTACAGGATTGCTGGAGATTATATCACCAGCAAGAGAGAATTTACACACTATTCCCACCCACACGACTCTTGGTCAAGGATTGACCTTTGGCTGACAAGTGAGAATTTATTGCAGAGGGTAGAAGAGATAGTTACAGAGACTATGGTAATATCGGATCATAGCCCAGTGGTAGTCAGTATAGCTGACAAAGTTCAGAGCGGACAGGATTAATATGGCGCTTCCCCTCATTCTTGACTTTGGACGAGAACTTCCATAGAATACTGAGAGAATGGTGGTTGGATTATACATTGACGAATCAGGAGCACAGTGGGAAAACACTATTATATTGGGAGACGGCTAAGGCAGTTTTGAGAGGAAAATGATAGGATATATGACAAAGGCGAAACAACAGGCACAAATAAAGTTTCAGGAGGCTAGCCGGGCAGTCAGGGAAGCATATACTCATAGTATCATAGTTTTTAAGGTTGAAGGGAGACTCTAAGTCCATCTAGTTCAACCCGTAGCCTAACATGTTGATCCAGAGGAAGGCAAAAAAACCCCAATGTGGCAAACAAGCTCCAATAGGGAAAAAAATTCCTTCCTGACTCCACAGACGGCAATCAGACTAGTTCCCTGGATCAATACCCTGTCATAAAATCTAATATACATAACTGGTAATATTAAATTTTTCAAGAAAGGCGTCCAGGCTCTGCTTAAATGTTAGTAGTGAATCACTCATTACAACATCATACGGCAGAGAGTTCCACAGTCTCACTGCTCGTACAGTAAAGAATCCTCGTCTGTGATTATGATTAAACCTTCTTTCCTCAAGACGTAGCGGATGCCCCCGTGTTCCAGTCGCAGGCCTAGGTGTAAAGAGATCTTTGGAAAGGTCTCTGTACTGTCCCCTCATATATTTATACATTGTGATTAGATCCCCCCTAAGCCTTAGTTTTTTCAAACTAAACAACCCCAAGTTTAATAACCTGTCTTGGTATTGCAGCCCACCCATTCCTCTAATAATCTTGGTGGCTCTTCTCTGCACCCTCTCCAGTTCAGCTATGTCCTTCTTATATATCGGTGACCAGAATTGTACACAGTATTCTAAGTGCGGTCGCACTAGTGACTTGTACAGAGGTAGAACTATATTTTTTTCATGAACACTTATACCTCTTTTAATACATCCCATTATTTTATTATCCCTGGCAGCAGTTGCCTGACACTGTCCACTAAAGTGAAGTTTACCATCCACCCATACACCCAAGTCTTTTTCTGTGTCTGTTTTACCCAGTGTTCTACAATTAATTACAGAATTATAAATTTTATTTCCTCTACCCAAGTGCATGACCTTACATTTATCTACATTAAACTTCAATTGCCACTTCTCAGCCCAATCCTCCAATTTACATAAATCTCCCTGTAATATAAAATTATCCTCCTCTGTATTGATTACCCTGCCGAGTTTAGTATCATCTGCAAATATTGAAATTCTACTCCGCATGCCCCCAACAAGGTCATTAATAAATATGTTGAAAAGAAGCGGGCCCAATACTGACCCCTGTGGTACTGATTTCTTAGAAAAACCATCAAGGGTGACAAAAGCAAAGTGGGTGGAGGCGAAGGGCAATTTTGAGAACTGGGTAGAAAGGAAAGAAGGTATGTACAGGACATAACAAGAGGCAGAGTTGAATCGTTTCGGGAACAAGGCAGGGAAGTTATTGGCAAATCTGGCAAGGGGACGACGACCGATGACACATATGACACTGAGAAACGCTGTGGGGAGTAAAACGACAGATCCCAAAAAGATAAACGACATTCTTGGAGACTTCTATGCAGGTTTATATAAAGAGGAGGGGTTAGATGATAGGAGAGAAGGAAATGAGTGGATAAAAGGAACAAAAATGTCTAAGCTCACGGAGGAAAATTTACAGGCTCTGAATAAAGAGGTGACGGAGGAGGAAGTGCTACAGGTTATAGGAGAGTTAAACACGACGAAGGCCCCGGGACCAGATGGTTTTAGCGGCAGTTTTTTTCAAAATTATGAAGGATCAAATCTCACCTATACTGACAGAGTTATTCAATAAGATAATGGACGGGGAAAGAATATCGGGTACACTTAATACAGCCTAAATAAAGCTCATTCCTAAAGGAGGAAAGAATTTAGAAGACCCATCTAGTTATAGGCCCATCTCGCTGATTAATCAAGACCTAAAAATCTTAGCAAAGTTGATGGCAAATAGGTTAGCGGCAGTATTGCCAAAGATTATAGATCTCCCCCAGGCTGGCTTTGTTAAAGGGCGTTCAGTGGTGACAAACATTAGGAAAGTAATGCTAGCAATTGATGTAGTAAAGCAGACGAGAGAAGGGGGGAGGGGAATCCAGCCTTGATCACCTTGGACGCGGAGAAAGCCTTTGACAATGTGAGGTGGTCATGGCTGGAACAGGTGTTAGATCACCTGGGCTTACACGGAGCTTTTAGGAATTTTGTGAGGGTCCTTTATGCAAATCCTCAGGCAAGAGTGAGTACCCCGGGATTCTGTCAAAAACATTTCCTTTGATGAAGGGAACCAGGCAAGGATGCCCGATGTCACCTCTATTGTTTAACTTGGCCATTGAACCATTGGCTAGACGTTTGAATGAGGGGGGGTGGTTTGAAGGGATCAAGGTAGGGAGGAAGTCTTTGCACTCAGCCTTATTTGCTGACGATATAATCCTGTTCATGAGCAAACCTAAAACGCAATTGAGTAGAGTCATAGAACAAATTGAGGAGTTTGGGAGGTTAGCAGGGTTTAGACTTAACAAAAACAAATGTGAAATTCTCTTTTTGGACGGAAAGAGAGCGGAGGGGGAGAGGGGTGCATTATGTGACATTCCAATAGCTAGAAATACAATTAAATACTTGGGAGTACAGGTTGGGAGGGATACAAAGACTATATATTCATTAAATTATTCCCCTTTGATTGAGAAAATTGAACGTGAACTGCAAGGTTGGGCAAATTTGCCGTTGACTCTTCTGGGAAGAAATCATCTAATAAAAATGATGAGCTTTTCCAAGCTTCTCTATCCAATGCAGACAATCCCATTGCTTCTTAAACACTCGGATGTGAACAGATTGACAAAAGCGTTCTCACGTTTTTTGTGGAGGGATATAGGCAGAGGATTAGTGCCAAAAAGCTAATGTCAACGGAGAATGGAGGGATCAGACTACCTAACATCAGGGGGTACAATTTGGCCTGTATCTTAAGACATGTAGTCGATTGGATTAGACGAACAAGTAGGTATTCTGACTGGGATATAGAGGCTGAATTTTGTAAGCCTTGGGACCGGAGTTCAATCCTACATTCCAAATTTGCCGCCCAATATTAAACACTGGGATTCCCGCAGCAAAAACAATTGCATGTCACTTCTTTTCTGCACGTCGCTGCGGGATTTCACTCCATTGACTGTAATGTAATCGTGAAATCCCGCAGGGAATAACGCAGGTAGCAAATTCTGTGCGTTTCATTGTGTTTTCCTGCGTTATTCCCTGCGGTATTTCACATTTTTCGGGATATAATGTTCATCACTGCCTGCATTTTGCAGGGAAGTGATGTCATTATGACAGCAAGAGGAAGCCGTGCAGAGAGTAAACACACACAGATCACGCACACATATCACACTCACACTAAGATACAGACATATAGAATACACATACAAATCAAACGTACATATAAAAATAAAAAAATTAAAAAAAAAAAACGCAGGCTCCGCCGTATTTTTACCTTCCAGCCGAGGTAAACACAAAGCGGCGGCCCGGTATTCTCAGGCTGGGGAGGGCCAGGGTTAATGCCCCCCCCCTCCCGCAGCCGAGAATATGAGCCCACAGCTGCCCCGGGACTGTCACATCCATTATGCGACAGTCCCCGGCTCTTCCAGATTGCCATGATGCGGTGGCAATCCAGGTAATAAGGAGTTAAATGGCAGTGGATCACTGCCATTTAAGTTCAGGCTTAATCATGGCAGCGTCTATGAGACAGCTTACATGATTAACCCGTAAGTAAAGTGAATAAACACACCCCCTGAAAAATCCTTTATTTTAAATAAAACACAAAAAAGCCCCCCTCTTTCACCACTTTATTAACCCCTCCCAACACACAGCTCTGGCGTAATCCACGCAGGTCCCACGACACTTGCATTCAGCCGCGACTGACACACAGTACTTAATGCAGCCTCGTAACGAGACTGCAGAGAGGTAACTACAGGTCATTTCTCACAGTCGGTAATGTGAACACATTACCGCTCGTGAGAACTGCAGCGTGTCCTCACAGGGACTCTTGTTACGAGGGGGACCCGGGGACGTGTGCCAAGATGGTAAATGGACAGCTTCCGCCGGTCAAGGTCCACTATGCGGTGTAGGAAACCGCTGCTATGGTCAGGAAAGAGTGAGCGGGTTGCTGCTAGTGATCGTCTGTTACGTCACAGACGATCTATCGGCCCACCCTAACCCGTGAGGGTTGTATGGCTCGGGGCTACTCGCTCGGTGTACCTGTTGCACGGGGACGCACAGAGGTGCCTACGCACGTGTGCCAGCAGGAGTCACGGAATATGGCACGGGGGTAGCACAGAGGTGTCCACACATGTGTGCTTCAGAAACCAGGTGAGTCCGACAGAGACTTGAGGAGCTCACCTGGGGCAGGAAGACAGCCTGCTAAACGGGATACTGCCGGAGCAGCAAGGCAGGGGCAAGACCTGCAAACCAGATGCTGCCTAAGCAGCAAGGGCCAAGCCCACAAGAGACAATAATGCCCCCCCCCCCGCCTGCGCTCGAAGGCCACCACCAAACCCAGAGTGTGGACATGATCCTCCAATTCCCAGGACCTATGCTCCGGGCCACGACCGACCCACTCCACGAGGAAGTACCTCTTGCCCTGTACGATTTTTGTTTTTGCCAGCTTCACTACTTCAGGGTCATCGGACGAGAAGCCGGCCTGGGACAGCAGAGACCCCGAGGATTTAAGTCGTATGGGTTTCAGAAGAGATGTATGACAGGTATTAGAAATAGCCCAGCGTGGAGGGAGCTGGAGTCGACATGCCACCGGGGTTACCCGCTCTATTACTGTAAACGGACCCAGGTACCTAGGAGCGAACTCGGCTGTCTGTACCCGAAGGTTGATATTTTTAGAAGACAGCCACAGTAGGTCACCAGGTGCGAAAGATGGCGCAGGGTGAAGAAGACCCGCAGGTCTCTGCCGGAACGGTTTATTCTGCGCACACGACATACAGACTCCCATATTCTCCTGTAAGTCCTGGGTTACCGTCGGCCACCAATAATGCCTAGCCGCTAGGTCTCTGATCCTTTCAGCCCTGAAGTGACCTCTGGCCTTGGAAGCATGATCCCATGACAGCACATCGTTCCGTGGGTCAGGGGGAACGAGGGTCTTACCAGGTGGCACCTGGTCTAGAGAAGTGGAAGTGACCCTCCTCACGCTGACCGGAGGTGAAACAAGACGCTGTGTTTTTTTCAATGGTTTCGAACATCGGGTAGCTACATGTCCCCTCTGCCCACAGGCAAAGCAAACGACCGAAGGCCGAGAACCTGTGGTAGGGGAGACCACTTTGGAGACTGCCATTGGCTCCACAGAGTCATCAACAGGGGTGGCTGGGAGACCTGTCTGGTGGGGAAGGGGAGTCAGAGGCTCTGTAGACCAGGTAGACGTGGGTGCCGAAGAGACCTTGAGCCTCCGCTCCGCGTGGCGGATGTCTATGCGAGATGCAACCCGAATCAAGGACTCTAAGGTGGTCAGCACCTCACGTGTGGCCAGCGCGTCTTTGACAAACCCTGCCAGACCCTCCCAGAACACAGGGACAAGGACTTTATCCGGCCAGTCCAGCTCTGTGGCGAGTGTCTTGAAGTGCACCGCAAAGTCCCCGACTGAAGTGGACCTTTGCCGAAGGAGTAAGAGCCGCAGCGCGGAGTCGTGGGTGACTTGAGGCCCGAGGAACACCTTTCTCATGGCCTCAAGATAAGCCAGAAGGTGGTTCACCACCCGATCTCCGCGCTCCCACAGCGGCGTGGACCATTTTAGCGCTCTTCCTGTGAGCAGGGACTGGACGAAGGCCACCTTCGCCTTCTCGGTAGCGTAATGAGTCGCGGACAACTCCAAGTAGGTGGTGACCTGGTTTATAAAACCATAACACTAGGAGCTGTCCCCGCTAAAATGCTCAGGAAGCGCAAGGCGAGGTGACCTTCCGCCCAATTCCACAGCCTGAGTAGCCCCGCCTGGGTGGCGACTGTCGCTAGAGCCGCCTTATTGGGGGAAGACCGCTCCACTGCTGCCAACTGTGACTCCAACTGCTGCACATAACGCAGCAACTGCTGATGCTCCTCGCCATAGCCAGACCTTTGGCGCGACCGTAATGTTACGAGGGGGACCCGGGGAAGCGTGCCAAGATGGTAAATGGACAGCTTCCGCCGGTCAAGGTCCACTGTGCAGTGTAGGGGACCGCTGCTATTGTCAGGAAAGAGTGAGCGGGTTGCTGCTAGTGATCATCTGTTACATCACAGACGATCTATGTACACCAGCCCACCCTAACCCTTGAGGGTTGTATGGCTCAGGGCTACTCGCTCGGTGTACCTGTTGCACGGGGACGCACAGAGGTGCCTACGCACGTGTGCCAGCGGGAGTCACGGAATATGGCACGGGGGTAGCACAGAGGTGCCCATGCACGTGTGCTTCAGAAACCAGGTGAGTTCGACAGAGACTCGAGGAGCTCACCTGGGGCAGGAACACAGCCTGCTAAACGGAATACTGCCAGAGCAGCAAGGCAACACAGCCTGCTAAACGGAATACTGCCAGAGCAGCAAGGCAGGGGCAAGACCTGCAAACCAGGTGCTGCCTAAGCAGCAAGGGCCAAGCCCACAAAAGACAATAATGCCTGAGCAGTGGCATGGCAGCACACTGCCAGACATCCAAACATGGACGGACAGTCGCGCACCACCAGAAAGGCAGGGGGAGCTTTTAAGGAGGCGCAGCTCCACCCAAGGGCGGGCGTGAGGCGGATGTGACCCAATCAGGATCCGTGACATCCTGGCCCGGCCAGTCAGGATTCAGCACATCACCAGCCTCATCATCGGGCCGTGTGATATCAGTGAGCGAATCAGAAGACGTCACGTGGGGCACATGCTCATCCTCCTGCCTCTGGTTCATAAAGGCGGGATCCTCGGTTTCACAATGTGCAGAGATAAGGGAAGTCTTGCTGCTTCCCTGAGCATCCATCCTTTGCACACTGCGCAACCTTTCAGACCCTCTGCAATGCTGAGCAGGAGGGCACGTGGCAGGCAAGGGATGGGAGACCGCTTCATTCCTTGCAAGGGGAGAACCACTAGGTATCACTCTTCTGCTGCATCTGTGAGCAGGCATCTCCTGCAGACCGCGCAGTCTCCCAGACCTTCGGCGCTGCTGAACAGAAAGGCTCGTGGCAGACAAGGAATGGGAGACTACCTCATTCCTTGCAACTGGAGAGCCACAAGGTGTAACAGACTCGATTGATTGATCGATCTGATAGAGGGATAGATAATCAATAGATAGAGATCTATTGATTATCTATCTATCTGTCACACTTCCCAGTCCCCGGCGCCGCCTGCCACTCACTGCTCTGGTCCCTCTGCCCACGGCTGCTCCTCCCACTCCCCCTCCCCTGTGTCCTCCATGCCTCCCACGATCCAGGGCACGCTGTCTGGCTCCCCTGCATCTTCTTCACAGTGTTCTGTACTGGCCTTCGGCATCCGAGCCTCGCGCATGCACATTAGGGCACGCGCACGCTCACTCACCTTGTATTAAAGGGCCAGCGTCCCGGGTACAGGATATGACTAGGTACAGGTATATAAGACTTCCCTTTTCTGGTGGGCGGTGCCTGTTCAATGTGTTCCCCAAGCTAGGTGCTCAGGTCCCCTTGTGCTTTGACTCTCCGTTAACCCTGTCTCGTCCACAGACTCCGTCCGCTGGTCCTGACTACCGGTACTCCAGGAAGTGTCCCGGTGACCGTCTGCTGAGGATCCCGTCATCTTCCGTCAGCCATTCCCGTCATCGATCCCCGACTCTACCTGGCACCTCTGCTTGCACGGCTCACTGGACTCGGACCCCGTCTGCTTTTCCTACCCGGCACCTGAACCCGGTTCCCGCCATCCATCCTGCCCACAGTGCCTTTGGACTCAAAGACATTCCCTGCTAATCCCTGAAGGATTTGTACCCCTAGTGTTCCGGCTGCCGTGCATCTAGGCCTTCTGGTGGGGTGATCGGACAGTCCCTGTAGAGTGGTTAGCTCCGGGTTGCCTCACTGGGGGAGTCCGGTGCACGGTCTAGTGAATCTACCACCAGGACATTACACTATCTATCTATTGATTATCTATCTATCTATCTATCCTTCTATCTATCTATTGATTATCTATCTATCCCTCTATCTATCTATCTATTAATTATCTATCCCTCTATCTATTGATTATCTATCCCTCTATCTATCCATCCATCCATCTATTCTTCTATCTATCTATTATCTATCTATCTATCCCTCTATCTATTTATGTATCTATCCCTCTATCTATCTATCTATCTATCTATCTATCTATCTATCTATCTATCTATCCCTCTATCTATCTATCCCTCTATCTATCCATCTACCTATCTATCCCTCTATCTATCCCTCTATCTATCTATCTATCTATCTCAGAAGGAAATTACCTTTTTCCTTTTTTTTTTTTTCAATGTGCTTTATTGCATTGAATGCATTAAAACACATGTACCAACCCGCGGAAAAAACGCACCAAAACCGCAACAAAACGCATGCAGAATTCGGTGCGTTTGTTTGCGTTTTTTTTTACGTGGGTGCGGTAATCTTTCAGTGCCTGTAGAATTTTCTTAAGAAAATTCCTTTTTCCAGTGCGCACAGGGCCTAAGGCTATGTGCGCACGTTGCGTACTGGCCCTGCAGAAATTTCTGCAGCGATCTGAAGAGCACACGTGCGCTTCAAATCGCTGCAGAAAATGTCCGTAGAGAAAAAAAAAAAAGCCGATTCCATGCGCTCTGCCTGCAGCTCCTGCCATAGACAGAGCAAAGAAGAGACATGTCACTTCTTAGAACGCAGCGCTTCGGGCAGCATCCGAAGCGCTGCACTATAAGACGCCACGTGCACACGGCCCCTGCACAATCTCCATAGACTGTGCAGGGGACGCAGGACGCATGCAGTTACGCTGCGCTACAAAGCGCAGCGTAACTGCATGTATTTACGCTATGTGCGCACATAGCCTAATAGTGAGAAAGTTGGTATCAAAACAGTACCATGGAGAGCAACTTGTGTAAATACTCTGAAAATAAGAATAGCTCCATAAAAAGGCATGGCATGGGGTAATATATAATCCAACATTAAAAGAATATCCTCTGGACGCTTTTCTATAATATAAGGGCTCTGTACTTATTATTCATAAGTACCATATATTCAGATAAATTCAGAGGCAAACTGGAGTAAGGTAAGCTCCCATACACTTATGGATGCAGTTTTGTGTAACGTTTACACTTGTGTTTTTGCTCCAGGTACTAAACTATTCTAATTTTTGCAGCTATTGTAACTGGAAATACAGACAGAGCAGCTAAAAAACTGCAATTTAACTGACAGACGGAAGCATAATGATCTCGGACGCAGGGAGTAAGACTAGGCCTGTGGTGGAGGGGTCAGCGCTATTTTCAACTGAAGGTGCATCTGAGGACGCATTTCCAGTTGAAAGCTATTGCGGAGCAGCGAGCTGCTGGCTCCCTGCCCAACACTTAAGGGCACTTTACACGCTGCGACATCGCTAGCGATGTCGTGCGCGATATCACCTACCCCCGTCGTTCGTGTGACATTTGGTGATCGCTGCCGTAGCGAACATTATCGCTACAGCAGCGTCACACGCACATACCTGGTCAGTGACGTCGCTGTGACCGCCGAACAATCCCTCCTTCAAGGGGAAGCTGCGTTCGGTGTCACAGCGACATCACTAAGCCACCGCCCAATAGCAGAGGAGGGGCGGAGATGAGCGGCCGGAACATGCCGCCCACCTCCTTTCTTCCTCATTGCCGGTGGACGCAGATAAGGAGATGTTTGTCGTTCCTGCGGTGTCACACATAGCCACCAACGATATTATGAAAAGGAACGACGTGTCAACGATCAACGATTTTTGACGTTTTTGCAGTCGTTGATCGTCGCTCCTTGGTGTCACATGCTGCAATGTCGCTAACAACGCCGGATGTGCGTCACTAACGACGTGACCCCGACGATATATCGTTAGCGATGTCTCAGCGTGTAAAGCACCAGTTATACTACAGCCGCAGGTCTATAAGAAGCTCACAACTGAGTGATGTGCAAAGCAGGAACAGGTGAGAGATTAGGCTTGATCTTACAGTTAGGTCCAGAAATTTTTGGACAGTGACACAATTTTCGCGAGTTGGGCTCTGCATGCCACCACATTGGATTTGAAATGAAATCTCTACAACAGAATTCAAGTGCAGATTGTAACGTTTAATTTGAAGGTTTGAACAAAAATATCTGATAGAAATTGTAGGAATTGTACACATTTCTTTACAAACACTCCACATTTTAGGAGGTCAAAAGTAATTGGACAAATAAACCAAACCCAAACAAAATATTTTTATTTTCAATATTTTGTTGCGAATCCTTTGGAGGCAATCACTGCCTTAAGTCTGGAACCCATGGACATCACCAAACGCTGGGTTTCCTCCTTCTTAATGCTTTGCCAGGCCTTTACAGCCGCAGCCTTCAGGTCTTGCTTGTTTGTGGGTCTTTCCGTCTTAAGTCTGGATTTGAGCAAGTGAAATGCATGCTCAATTGGGTTAAGATCTGGTGATTGACTTGGCCATTGCAGAATGTTCCACTTTTTTGCACTCATGAACTCCTGGGTAGCTTTGGCTGTATGCTTGGGGTCATTGTCCATCTGTACTATGAAGCGCCGTCCCATCAACTTTGCGGCATTTGTCTGAATCTGGGCTGAAAGTATATCCCGGTACACTTCAGAATTCATCCGGCTACTCTTGTCTGCTGTTATGTCATCAATAAACACAAGTGACCCAGTGCCATTGAAAGCCATGCATGCCCATGCCATCACGTTGCCTCCACCATGTTTTACAGAGGATGTGGTGTGCCTTGGATCATGTGCCGTTCCCTTTCTTCTCCAAACTTTTTTCTTCCCATCATTCTGGTACAGGTTGATCTTTGTCTCATCTGTCCATAGAATACTTTTCCAGAACTGAGCTGGCTTCATGAGGTGTTTTTTTAACTCTGGCCTGTCTATTTTTGGAATTGATGAATGGTTTGCATCTAGATGTGAACCCTTTGTATTTACTTTCATGGAGTCTTCTCTTTACTGTTGACTTAGAGACAGATACACCTACTTCACTGAGAGTGTTCTGGACTTCAGTTGATGTTGTGAACGGGTTCTTCTTCACCAAAGAAAGTATGCGGCGATCATCCACCACTGTTGTCATCCGTGGACGCCCAGGCCTTTTTTGAGTTCCCAAGCTCACCAGTCAATTCCTTTTTTCTCAGAATGTACCCGACTTGATTTTGCTACTCCAAGCATGTCTGCTATCTCTCTGATGGATTTTTTCTTTTTTTTCAGCCTCAGGATGTTCTGCTTCACCTCAATTGAGAGTTCCTTAGACCGCATGTTGTCTGGTCACAGCAACAGCTTCCAAATGCAAAACCACACACCTATAATCAACCCCAGACCTTTTAACTACTTCAATAATTACAGGTTAACGAGGGAGACGCCTTCAGAGTTAATTGCAGCCCTTAGAGTCCCTTGTCCAATTACTTTTGGTCCCTTGAAAAAGAGGAGGCTATGCATTACAGAGCTATGATTCCTAAACCCTTTCTCCGATTTGGATGTGAAAACTCTCATATTGCAGCTGGGAGTGTGCACTTTCAGCCCATATTATATATATATAATTGTATTTCTGAACATGTTTTTGTAAACAGCTAAAATAACAAAACTTGTGTCACTGTCCAAATATTTCTGGACCTAACTGTATTTGTTTGAATGGTAGTGGAGCACTGTGGGGGCACAATGGGGACCACAATATTATTATATGGGGGACAGAATTGGAGGACATTATAGTATATGGGGGCCAGAATTGGACAACATTATTACTTTATGGGGACAGATAGGGGGACTTAATTACTGTATGGGGCCCATATAAGGGGACATTATTCATTTATGGAACCACAAAGAAAACAAATACTACTATATTGGGGTTATAAAGAGGGAGATAACAGATGGACAATACTAATGTATAATGACCATAGTGTGCTAAATTCTACAATATTTGGGCACAAACAAGCATTACTTCTGTATTGGAGACAGATAAGAGCACTGGCGGACACAAACAGATGATGGCCCCTGTGCAAAAACAATGCATGGCCCCTTTCTATAAAGGAGAAAAAAAAAATGGCATATATAGAAAATGGCATATATAGGGAGGGCCACTGACAGACACAGACAGAAGTAGGCCTCTGTCCAAGAATATTATATATAAAATGCATACAGCTGCACACTGAAAAGCCAAAAATGTATAAGGGAAAATATGGTACTGCATTACTGCAAAAGAGAGATATTTAGTTTATGTATTGGCCAATGCATGTAAGCCCGGAAACCAACGGCAAGGTAATCTCTGTAATCCGGGAACCTAAATATCTCTCTTTTGCAGTAATGCAGTTCCTTATTTTCCCTTATACATTTTTACATTTTTGGATTTTCAGTTTGCAGTGTACAGCTGTATGCATTTTATAGTTACTATGTTTTTTCGGCTAGCACCTGTTCACATTTGTTGGATGTGCGGGTCAGTTTTTTGAATATTTATCAAGAATATTATATGACCCCTTTACAGTCCAATAGCTCAATATAATGCACATTTCTGTCGCGGGTCGGGGACAGACCACAACCGGGGGGCCGCTCGAAGCACTTGGATCCGGGCAGTGGCTGTGGCTCGAGTGGCAGCCGGATTCGAGGCTCGCGCAGCCATCTGTCGCCCATGAGTGAAAAGGGGTTATTTACAGGGGATAGAGTCTTTGTCAGTGACTCCACCCGTGGGTTGCGGTGAGGGATGGTGACACTGCCGCTGCCTTGTATGTGGGTACTCGGGGCTGATGGAGCAGGGCAGCAAGGTGGGATCCCCTCCACGGGTAGGGGAGGTGTAGTCCCGGGGCCCAGAGGATGGTGAGGGATTGCAGGGAGCAGGAAACTCACAGTTTGGTTATCGTGGTGCTGGATGAGCTGCTGATGATTTGGAGGGTCAGTAACCACACACAGTCTGTATTGTAAACCAAGTTGTCAGTGACCGGTAGCCTCCAGCGGTTGCATTCGGGTCCCACACACAGATACACAGCCAGAGGCCCTTTCTTCTGCACTTTCTGTCTGTCTCCCTCTTGTCTGAACTAGTCCGCTTGAACAGCCTCCGGACCGGATTCCCTCTTTCGACACCGGCGGGCTACAACCCTGCCCCGGTCGGCCTCAGGTTCCCGCAACCGGATCTCCGTGCCTGTGGCCCTCACTGCCACCTAGTCCGGTAGTCCAGGGCTCCAACCCCGACTACCAACCTCTCCAGGGAGCTCCAACTGCCTGCTGTCAGCTCTCCACTGACTACAGCTCAAACTGAAGCTAAACTCTGCTCTGTCACTTCCTAAGCTCTTTCGATCCCTCCCATTTTCCTGGGGAGGGGGTGAGTAGGGCCTGATTGGCTGGTGTATATCTGTATGGGGACTGTGTTGGTGCCAAGGAGGAGAATGGCCTGCACTTTGGTGGATTTGTGCAGGCTCTGTGACAATCTGGTTTTGCCAGGGCGTCAGATTTCCACATGGTATAGAGGTACAAGTGGGCTCCCTAACCTCTTGGGCCCCTGTGCAGATGCACAGGTTGCGCCAATGATATGTCCTCCCTGCATAGGAGAACATCACTACTGAATTGTAATTTAATTTTGAGGATACTGCTATTGAGGGACAAAAGAGAGGTACTGTTACTGTAAAATCAAGACAATCGTGGCGAGGGCAAAGACCAACTTTTGCCCTGGGTCCATGGGAGTTTAGTTATGCCACGGCTGATAGGTGAAGCGAATATCATTGTTAGACCATAAGAGATTGTTCAGTTATTGAAGTTGATAGGTTGGAAGAAGACAAAATAGGAGGGCATAAGGATTCAGTGACTTTGACAAATGACCAGTTTAAATGCTTGAATAAATAGGTTAGAGCATCTCCAAAATTGGAGTTCCAAAGATTGGTCACTCCTTGAAGTTTGTTACTATGGTTTGCTTCTTCATCTTCCAGCTATACCGTGAGTATGGGAATTTTGGTAGTATATTGGGAGCATATAAACAACTAAACCATTATACATACATTTATATTAACCAACAAATATTTTCCATGTTATACAAACATAAACGATTCATACAATAATATGCAAAAATAAGAAGATGGACATATTTTGTTAGAAACTCCACTTTACTCTATGAATCTCCCGTGTGCCAGTTATAGTTTTTCTATGCTGATCTCCCAGAAGAAGGCTGTGGAAATCCAATTGTTGTTTTATTCTTAAATGTTTGTCTCTCTCCTCGTGTTGTCTTATTATAGTAGTAATACTAGCATCTTGCAGCCCAGATCACTAGACAGGGCTAGCCTAGGGTCATCCAGGGCTTAAGGCTGCTTTACACGCAGCAACATGTTAGTGATGTCGCTCGTGAAAGCACCCGCCCACGTCATTTGTGCGTCACAGGCAAATCACTGCCCGTGGCGGACAAACTCGCTGCTACCAGTCACACATACTTACCTTCCTAACGACGTCGCTGTGGCCATCGAACAACCTCTTTTCTAAGGGGGCGGTTTGTGCGGCGTAACAGCGATGTCACATGGCAGGCTTCCAATAGAAGTGGAGGGGCGGAGAGCAGCCGCATGAAAGTCACGCCCACCTCGTTGTTGGAGGACGCAGGTACGGTGTTGTTCGTCGTTCCTGGGGTGTCACACGTAGCGATGTGTGCTGCCTCAGGAACAACGAACAACCTGCGTCCAAAATCAGCAAAGATATTTCGGAAATGGACGACGTGTCAACAATCAACGAATTGGTGCGTATTTTGCATCGTTAGTGGTCGCTCGTATGTGTCACACACAACGACATCGCTAACGAGGCCAGATGTGCATCACAAATTCCATAACCCCAACAACATCTCGTTAGCGATGTTGTTGCGTGTAAAGCGACCTTTAGGCACATGATCACACAAGGTGGGAAGGACCCATCTAGAGATGATACGGAGTGCAATGTTCAGCCTCAAGTGAGTGTACAGCGGTCACCTGTACCACTTCTCCTTATCGTCAAGGCCCCCTTGTACCTGTTTCGCCACCCTTTGTGCTGGGCGTCATTCCGCCCTGGCATAACAAATACCTCCATATGTGTATACATTTATGGCATTATACTAATTGCTATATGTCTCATTCTGTCTGTAAGTAACTGTGCTGAGGGTAAATCAAAGTAGGGCATTCACATAGGATGTGCATTACATGAGCATTTTCCAAACTGCAATTCGGACACCTATTACCTGACCTCAATCCTATTTTATGTAAAAAACTTTTGATGAATAAGCTATAACTGCGATAGCCTTTGTGCTTCACATAATGATAACTGTGGAGTAAGTTCCAGAATTGTAGTCCATTGGCTTTCATTTATCTCACCCAGTTCTTCTGCCCATTTATTTTGTATTATCGTTGGGAATTGCTTCAAATATACTGTTATCAGGTATTGATTACGAGACATCAGCTCCCGCTGTATCTTGATCGCCAATCAGGTAAAACCAGGCAGCTGGGGGCTGGAATTCTTGGCAGCCCGCAACCTCCCCTGGAAATGGCGCATTGTTTCTTAGCGCCATTTCCAGGTGCTTTACCCGGCTCGTCCAGTAGCCCTGATGGCGGTGGCACGCTGGGTAATAAAGGGTAATAAAACTCACAACAACATGGGAACCACCACAACAATCAAGGGGTACACTAGGGACACTTTAACAACGTTGCGCCCTGGCACTAGTGATAGGAAACATGGACACCGCCTCCACATAACTGCCGATGTACCAGCCAGTCACTATATAGGTTCCTTACCTGTCACCAAGCAGGAACCTGATACCCTGATATAACCCTACAATAGTCCCTGGCTAGGGATTGGGCAGGTGAAGGACGCTAGCCGCACCGCTGCACTGAAACAACATCCCAGGAAAGGAAAACAGACAGGGAGGAACACAACAACAGACTGCTGCAGTCAGCACCAAGACTACAGCCACACCAGCAACTTCAGCAGAGGGTTTCAGCAGCTCCTTCCACTTCCAAGACCAGCATCCAAATGGCTAAGAGAATAACCGGCACCATCTGCTGGTAGAAAACAGTATTTAAAGGGACTGTGAGTTGTCCCAAACTGGAAACACCGGAGGTGGTGATTGGCCTGCTTGCTGGCAAGGAACACTGCCATTAACCCTAGAACTGCGAAAGGAAAGGAAAACATGTATAAATAGCAGAGTCTCACAGGGGAAAGTGAGACTCAGACCCAAAACCTGTCACTAAACTTATAACAGAGAGACAACCATGACAATATGCTGCGCTGAGGGTGTCAGTGCTGTAGGGTGAATTTTCTCTGTGTACAATGATGCTTCCCTGCAGCCCAGTCTCCCTCCATTGTCTCTATCATTCGCCTCTCTCACCCCTATCAGGGCCCATTCTGCAGCTCACCTGCCTCTACCACTCCTGCGCTGCTCAGTCATACAAAGTACTCCAGCCTTGCTGCTATTTCCAAGACTTTGTCACGCATCAGATCTTCTCCTGTCGGCGCCATGATGGCCTACGCACCTTCCCTACCTGCGCGGCTTTTCTGACGTGGTATAGCAACCTCTACTGTGCAGGGACTTATCTACCAGGCACCGGAAAATGCAACATGGCCTCAGGATTTAGGGAAAGTATTCATAACTATTTTATGATGATTTTTGCAGGATGTTTGTGGTATTTTGTCTCAGGAACATTTTCACAAACTTCGCCGGCTGTCATGGCGGAAGTCGGGTTCTGTTCAGACTACTGATTCTGACACCCCGCCTGATAACTTCTCTGAGGTCTGTAATCAGCGCAGGCTGACTCGGGCATTGACTAACAGATTGATAGTTCATAGGCAGGTTAGCAAGAGTAAATCTCTGCTGGTCTGTTTGTGAGTCATCTTTGATCACATGTTGTGGGGGAGCCAATCACATCTGCTTTCCTCCTATATACAGTGCCTACAAGTAGTATTCAACCCCCTGCAGATTTAGCAGGTTTGATAAGATGCAAATAAGTTAGAGCCTGCAAACGTCAAACAAGAGCAGGATTTATTAACAGATGCATAAATCTTACAAACCAACAAGTTATGTTGCTCAGTTAAATTTTAATAAATTTTCAACATAAAAGTGTGGGTCAATTATTATTCAACCCCTAGGTTTAATATTTTGTGGAATAACCCTTGTTTGCAATTACAGCTAATAATCGTCTTTTATGAGACCTGATCAGGCCGGCACAGGTCTCTGGAGTTATCTTGGCCCACTCCTCCATGCAGATCTTCTCCAAGTTATCTAGGTTCTTTGGGTGTCTCATGTGGACTTTAATCTTGAGCTCCTTCCACAAGTTTTCAATTGGGTTAAGGTCAGGAGACTGACTAGGCCACTGCAACACCTTGATTTTATCCTTCTTGAACCAGGCCTTGGTTTTCTTGGCTGTGTGCTTTGGGTCGTTGTCTTGTTGGAAGATGAAATGATGACCCATCTTAAGATCCTTGATGGAGGAGCGGAGGTTCTTGGCCAAAATCTCCAGGTAGGCCGTGCTATCCATCTTCCCATGGATGCGGACCAGATGGGCAGGCCCCTTGGCTGAGAAACAGCCCCACAGCATGATGCTGCCACCACCATGCTTGACTGTAGGGATGGTATTCTTGGGGTCGTATGCAGTGCCATCCAGTCTCCAAACATCACGTGTGTGGTTGGCACCAAAGATCTCGATCTTGGTCTCATCAGACCAGAGAACCTTGAACCAGTCTGTCTCAGAGTCCTCCAAGTGATCATGAGCAAACTGTAGACGAGCCTTGACATGACGCTTTGAAAGTAAAGGTACCTTACGGGCTCGTCTGGAATGGAGACCATTGCGGTGGAGTACGTTACTTATGGTATTGACTGAAACCAATGTCCCCACTGCCATGAGATCTTCCCAGAGCTCCTTCCTTGTTGTCCTTGGGTTAGCCTTGACTCTTCGGACAAGCCTGGCCTCGGCACAGGAGGAAACTTTCAAAGGCTGTCCAGGCCGTGGAAGGCTAACAGTAGTTCCATAAGCCTTCCACTTCCGGATGATGCTCACAACAGTGGAGACAGGAAGGCCCAACTCCTTGGAAAGGGTTTTGTACCCCTTGCCAGCCTTGTGACCCTCCACGATCTTGTCTCTGATGTCCTTGTAATGCTCCTTTGACTTTCCCATGTTGACCAAGTATGAGTGCTATTCACAAGTTTGGTGAGGGTCTTAATTAGTCAGAAAAGGCTGGAAAAAGAGATAATTAATCCAAACATGTGAAGCTCATTGTTCTTTGTGCCTGAAATACTTCTTAATACTTTAGGGGAACCAAACAGAATTCTTGTGGTTTGAGGGGTTGAATAATAAATGACCCTCTGAATCAACTTTTCACAATTTAAAAAAAAAAAAAAGAAATAACATTCTTTTTTGCTGCAGTGCATTTCACACTTCCAGGCTGATCTACAGTCCAAATGTCACAATGCCAAGTTAATTCCGAATGTGTAAACCTGCTAAATCTGCAGGGGGTTGAATACTACTTGTAGGCACTGTATATGCTGGCTGGACACTTCCATTAGTGCTCCCTATAGTTTATTTTAGTTGTCTGGGGATGTGTGGTGATACACACTTATCTGGTGTGATACCTGTTGCTGTGTGCGGCTGTGGAGTTTACCTTTGTTATGTTTTTGTTGCTACCCTTCTGCTCTTGTTTTTCTTCTGAGTCTCTCTTTGTCTTTTCCTGTGTGTGCAGTGTGTCAGAGTTTTGGTTTTCCCTTGTCTGTCCTTATCTGTTTATCATCTCACTCCTGCCCCGTCCCTCCCTGTGGGGAGGAGGGTATTAGAGTAGTATTTCTCAGGAGTATAGCAAGGCCCAGGACTCCGGCATCTTCACCATTAGGAGTAATCCGGAGGTCAGGGATAGCCTAGGGTCTCTTTGTTACAGATAATAACAATGAAATCCCAGCTCTTCAAAGGTTTTTTGCCTTTAATGGAATTTTTCATTTACTTTTAGCTTTATGACACCATCCTTACTTGGACAAACACGTAGTAGCTCTGCTCTCTTAGCACATCTATTGCCTGAGATGCCTGAACTGCGCACAAAGAGCTGAAATATAATTGATGCAATAAGTTTATATCTTACCTCATCGATGGGCTGTGTAAATCAATAACTGATAGCATATTCAGCAATACGGTGGTTTGTTCCATAGAGTAAAGGTTTGTCGGTTTATCTGAGTTTTTTCTAATGTGCACTTAAGCCACATCAAAACCACTACAAATTCTCTGTTATTGATTTCAATGGGAATTCCACTTTGCTCTTTATACAGGGAGATGTTTTATTTTTTTGAGAGAGAGATTTTGAAAACCTTGCTGCGGGAAAAAAAATTGAGTGACGTCACTTATTTCATGCAGACTCTTCATGGAATCTGTCCCAAACTTGACATAATCACTAGTGATGAGCGAGCACTACCATGCTCAGGTGCTCAGTACTCGTAACCAGTGATGAGCGGCCACTACCATGCTCGGGTGCTGAGTACTCGTAACTAGTGATGAGTGAGCACTACCATGCTCGGGTGCTCGCTACTCGTAACTAGTGATGAGCGGGCACTACCATGCTCGGGTGCTCTGTACTCGTAACTAGTGATGAGTGAGCACTACCATGCTCGGGTGCTCGGTACTCGTAACTAGTGATGAGCAGGCACTACCATGCTCAGGTACTCGGTACTCGTAGCTAGTGATGAGCGAGCACTACCATGCTCGGGTGCTCGGTACCCGTAACTAGTGATGAGCGAGCACTACCATGCTCGGGTGCTCGGTACCCGTAACTAGCATTCAGCGAGCACTACCATGCTCGAGTGCTCAGTACTACTCGTAACTAGTGATGAGCGGGCACTACCATGCTCAGGTGCTCAGTACTCGTAACTAGTGATGAGCAGGCACTACCATGCTCAGGTGCTCGGTACTTGTAACTAGGGATGAGTGAGCACTACCATACTCGGGTGCTCAGTACTCGTAACTAGTGATGAGTGAACACTACCATGCTCAGGTGCTCGGTACTCATAACTAGTGATGAGCGGGCACTACCATGCTCGGGTGCTCAGTACTCGTAACTAGTGATGAACAGGCACTACCATACTCAGGTGCTCAGTACTCGTAACTAGTGATGAGCGGGCACTACCATGCTCGGGTGCTCAGTACTCGTAACTAGTGATGAGCGGGCACTACCATGTTCGGGTGCTCAGTACTCGTAACTAGTGATGAGTGAGCACTACCATGCTCGGGTGCTCAGTACTCGTAACTAGTGATGAGCGGGCACTACCATGCTCGGGTGCTCAGTACTCGTAACTAGTGATGAGCGGGCACTACCATGCTCGGGTGCTCAGTACTCGTAACTAGTGATGAGCGGGCACTACCATGCTCGGGTGCTCAGTACTCATAACTAGTGATGAGCGAGCACTACCATGCTCGTGAGCTCGATACTCGTAACTAGTGATGAGCGAGCACGACCATGCTCGGGTGCTCGGTACTCGTAACTAGTGATGAGCGGGCACTACCATGCTCGGGTGCTCGGTACTCGTAACTAGTGATGAGTGAGCACTACCATGCTCGGGTGCTCGGTACTCGTAACTAGTGATGAGCTGTAGCGCTGGCGTCTCCTCTCTGCAGGGACGTGCACTTACTCATTGCCTCATCTGGCTGTCACTATGTGTCCCGGTCTCTCCTTGCTCCCCCACATGTGCGCTCCCTGCCTCCTCCTCCCGGGGCCTGTGCACTCGGCGCAGGCCCTCAGGGGGTGTTCCTAGTGCGAGCACTGCTGCCCTTTTCTTAAAGGGGCAGTGCTTCTCAGCCTATTGTTCAGTGGCATTGGGTACATAAGGCACTCTCCCAGTAGTAGATAATATTTATAACATGGACATATTTGGTGTCCTTGTAATCTTGACGGCCTGCACAACACAGTGATCAGATTATTTATGGAGATCGGTAAATGGTGTAAAAGCATGGCGTGTGTGATTATTTTTCTCTATTAAACTCATAAAAAAAAAATCAAAATGTAATAAAAATATAACGCTGAAACCGAGTTACATGTAGCGTAAATGCGGCATTTTTTTCTCTAGGTGTCTGCATCATGCAACCCAGTAACAATCTTCTCTGATTATTGAGTGTTTGCTGTTTTTTATGCATTTTCCCTGATATTTGATACATATTTGGTTTTTATTACTTTTTTAATACTACAGAAAAGTTTATCAGAGTTTAAAAATAGAATGGCATTTTTTTTTCCTTGCATCTTTTTCAGGCTAAGAGGGTGGACTAGGGAAGTGACACCCTTGTGACTAGTCCCTGCGCTCATTAGCGTATCATAAAGGATCTTTAGAAATTCTTTTTCTAAAGCTCTCTTTATCTATGCTAGTGTATACAGGGATGGTTAGGCAGGGATTAGCAATATACACCCAGAACTGCTCGTGGTTCTGATTGCATATTACACCTGCCAGGTTCTCTTTAATCCCATCCATTTTGCTTGTACTGTAAAACGCAGCGTTTTGAACATTGTGATAATACGCAGTGTCAAAAACAAAAACGCAATAACACTTATGGTTGGAACGTACCCTAACAGCTTAATGTGGGTCTCAAGGTCAGAAAGGTTGGGGACCTCTGCTCTAGATGAACTGGACCACAATTATCAAAACTAACTCCCCTGGCAACCAATCATAACGCAGCTTTCATGTTATCAGAGCCCTTTAAAGTATAGACGCCAAATGTTGATTGGTTGCTTCAAGGAGTTGTATGGCTGTGAGCTCTTACTTATCCTCTGTAGATATGAGCGTTCCCTGTATCCCGCCTCTATTTATTGCTGTATTTTTATGGACAGTTTTATGTGTAATTGGAAAATACAGTTTAATTTTTTTTTTTGTATAAATGTAGGTCAAAGTTAATTAAAATCCTCGAGATTAGGTTTAATTAGCCGCTTATCTTTTGATTTAAAGCTAAATGATCTGAATATTTATAATCTTGATTTATTCCTCACACAAGATTACTTCAGAGCAGTGAGCCATTATCAGAGCCATAGATTAGTCAATGCGACAACGGATTTTACCATTCCAGGCTGTGCTGACAAATGACGAGGCATACAAAGGCTTACAAAATGGCTCGAGATGGTAAAAATGTGGCTACGATCTTTCAATGTGAGGGCTCATGCAGACGGTCGTATTTTCGGTCCTAGTGCGATCAGTCAAAAGATCGGATCGCAGTCGGGTCATTGTTATTCAATGATGCGGGGTACATGTGCAATCTTTTTTTTTTTTCCTTGTGGTCCAAGGTAAAATTCACAGCATACAAGATTTGCCTCAGAGAATCAGATGCCACTCAGCCATTCAAGACTATGGGTCCATTAAATAAATCATATCACACCAGTGTAGCAGAAGATAAGGGTCTGTATGTGCAGCAGAAGATAAGGGTCTGTATGTGTAGCAGAAGATAAGGGTCTGTATGTGCAGCAGAAGATAAGGGTCTGTATGTGCAGCAGAAGATAAGGGTCTGTATGTGCAGCAGAAGATAAGGGTCTGTATGTGCAGCAGAAGATAAGGGTCTGTATGTGCAGCAGAAGATAAGGGTCTGTATGTGCAGCAGAAGATAAGGGTCTGTATGTGCAGCAGAAGATAAGGGTCTGTATGTGCAGCAGAAGATAAGGGTCTGTATGTGCAGCAGAAGATAAGGGTCTGTATGTGCAGCAGAAGATAAGGGTCTGTATGTGCAGCAGAAGATAAGGGTCTGTAGGTGCAGCAGAAGATAAGGGTCTGTACGTGCAGCAGAAGATAAGGGTCTGTACGTGCAGCAGAAGATAAGGGTCTGTACGTGCAGCAGAAGATAAGGGTCTGTAGGTGCAGCAGAAGATAAGGGTCTGTAGGTGCAGCAGAAGATAAGGGTCTGTATGTGCAGCAGAAGATAAGGGTCTGTATGTGCAGCAGAAGATAAGGGTCTGTAGGTGCAGCAGAAGATAAGGGTATGTAAAGGCCCCGTCACACTAAGCAACATCGCTAGCAACATCGCTGCTAACGAACAACTTTTGTGACGTTGCTAGCGATGTTGCTGTGTGTGACATCCAGCAACAACCTGGCCCCTGCTGTGAGGTCGTTGGTTGTTGCTGAATGTCCTGGGCCATTTTTTAGTTGTTGCTGTCCTGCTGTGAAGCACAGATCGCTGTGTGTGACAGCGAGACAGCAACAACTAAATGTGCAGGCAGCAGGAGCCGGCTTCTGCGGAGGCTGGTAACCACAGTAAACATCGGGTAACCAAGAAGCCCTGTCCTTACATCCGATGTAACCAGTCTTATTGTATGTGCTGAGCTCTGGATGCTAGTCTTTCACTATACACCTGCGACATAATTCTATGTGGCCACTGGGATTTTTGCCTCTACAACCATACTACAAATACTTACTCTAATGCTACAGGCCTATAGTATATGGTGGGAGGAGGATCCCTAGGGTTACTGATGTTACTACAGTGTGTTGAAAAATCTGGCTGACCCGGACTGCGGCACTATTGTACTGTTACTAACTGCACCGGATGTGGGTTGCACTATATGCTATTTGAATTTTCTTATACTCACCAATTACTTTTACTGAGGTAGTTCAGCTGTTCCTTGCACCTCATTCCCCCAGGTTTTACTGCGTGTTATTTGTATGAGTTTTGTATTTAATAAACTTATACCTTTTAATATAAACTTTGGATTATGACTCCGCTTTTTCTAAGTTCTCATATCTTATAGAGTATCCACATGTAAGAAATATGTTTATGATATACTGGATGTATTTGATTGTATAGGTCCAGGAATCTTTGGACAGTGACACAATTTTCGCGAGTTGGGCTCTGCATGCCACCACATTGGATTTGAAATGAAACCTCTACAACAGAATTCAAGTGCAGATTGTAACGTTTAATTTGAAGGTTTAAACAAAAATATCTGATAGAAATTGTAGGAATTGTACACATTTCTTTACAAACACTCCACATTTTAGGAGGTCAAAAGTAATTGGACAAATAAACCAAACCCAAAAAAAAAAAATTTTTATTTTCAATATTTTGTTGCGAATCCTTTGGAGGCAATCACAAGTCTGGAACCCATGGACATCACCAAACGCTGGGTTTCCTCCTTCTTAATGCTTTGACAGGCCTTTACAGCCGCAGCCTTCAGGTCTTGCTTATTTGTGGGTCTTTCCGTCTTAAGTCTGGATTTGAGCGAGTGAAATGCATGCTCAATTGGGTTAAGATCTGGTGATTGACTTGGCCATTGCAGAATGTTCCACTTTTTTGCACTCATGAACTCCTGGGTAGCTTTGGCTGTATGCTTGGGGTCATTGTCCATCTGTACTATGAAGCGCCGTCCGATCAACTTTGCGGCATTTGTCTGAATCTGGGCTGAAAGTATATCCCGGTACACTTCAGAATTCATCCGGCTACTCTTGTCTGCTGTTATGTCATCAATAGACACAAGTGACCCAGTGCCATTGAAAGCCATGCATGCCCATGCCATCACGTTGCCTCCACCATGTTTTACAGAGGATGTGGTGTGCCTTGGATCATGTGCCGTTCCCTTTCTTCTCCAAACTTTTTTCTTCCCATCATTCTGGTACAGGTTGATCTTGGTCTCATCTGTCCATAGAATACTTTACCAGAACTGAGCTGGCTTCATGAGGTGTTTTTCAGCAAATTTAACTCTGGCCTGTCTATTTTTGGAATTGATGAATGGTTTGCATCTAGATGTGAACCCTTTGTATTTACTTTCATGGAGTCTTCTCTTTACTGTTGACTTAGAGACAGATACACCTACTTCACTGAGAGTGTTCTGGACTTCAGTTGATGTTGTGAACGGGTTCTTCTTCACCAAAGAAAGTATGCGGCGATCATCCACCACTGTTGTCATCCGTGGACGCCCAGGCCTTTTTGAGTTCCCAAGCTCACCACCAGTCAATTCCTTTTTTCTCAGAATGTACCCAACTGTTGATTTTGCTACTCCAAGCATGTCTGCTATCTCTCTGATGGATTTTTTCTTTTTTTTCAGCCTCAGGATGTTCTGCTTCACCTCAATTGAGAGTTCCTTAGACCACATGTTGTCTGGTCACAGCAACAGCTTCCAAATGCAAAACCACACACCTGTAATCAACCCCAGACCTTTTAACTACTTCATTGATTACAGGTTAACGAGGGAGACGCCTTCAGAGTTAATTGCAGCCCTTAGAGTCCCTTGTCCAATTACTTTTGGTCCCTTGAAAAAGAAGAGGCTATGCATTACAGAGCTATGATTCCTAAACCCTTTCTCTGATTTGGATGTGAAAACTCTCATATTGCAGCTGGGAGTGTGCACTTTCAGCCCATATTATATATAATTGTATTTCTGAACATATTTTTGTAAACAGCTAAAATAACAAAACTTGTGTCACTGTCCAAATATTTCTGGACCTAACTATATATATATATATATATATATATATATATATTACACACACCATTTGTATATTTAATTATGTATGATATATATTCCATTTCTGTTGCATCATGCAATGAATTTTCAATCCAAAACATTAAATAAATGCTATTGTTTCAAATACACAGCTTTACACACTTGTCATAGCCCCCTTGTTTCTTTTCACAGAATGTCTGCCCCATATGTTTAGCCCTGGGGGTCTCAGCTGCTCGGTCTGCGTCTGAATTCTCTTTAACACAGGCAGTGGAGCGATACCTAATATTTTACAGGCCAACACAAGGACTAGACTCCCTCCCCCCCCCCCCCCCCCAAAAAAAAAAAAACTAGCACTGAAAACAATATACAGCAGCAAAAGAAAAACTCAGCAACTTATATATCTTAAATAACTGATTACGTTAAACGTTAGAAATTTATTTTTATGTTAAAAAAATGTAGTTTTCTAGGACTTCAACAAGCAAAATATATCTTTGTACCGTGTTAGCCAGTAGAGCCATTAAAAGGTATCAACCACTGAGGACTCTCTGTTCTTTTAAACAATTTTTTAGGACTTCAACATTAAGACTAATGGCTCACGCAAAGAGAATAGAGTCTCCTTCCTCCCTGGAGAGACAAACTCTAGTGTCACCTATCGGAAGTAGCAATCCTAAAAGGCAAAAGTGGCCCTTCAATGAGCCTTTTTATATGACTTAGGATTTATACCAGATCAGAACACCAATTTGCAGACATTGTGTTTCGGGGTGATCGCCCCTTGTCAGTGCAAAGTATGAGATCTGATCTGGCTTAGGAGACGCTATAGTGGGGTCTAAGGGGAACATTTTTCATCTTGCAGTATAAATCCAAAGTCATATGAAAAGGCTCGTTGAAGAGCCATTTTTGACTTTTAGGATGGCTACTTCCAATAGGTGGCGCTAGAGTTTGTCTCTTTCCTCCCTGAAGAGACAATTTGAATATTTCCTAGAGGAGCATTGCAGCTATAAGACTCCTCACTGACAGCCAGATTGGTTTGCCAGTCTCCGCAAGGAGAAAAGTTTTCCCCTTAGACCCCATTATAGCTTCTCATAATCCAGATCATATCCCATACTTTGCACTGATGAGGGACAATCACCCTGAAACAGAGTGTCTGCAAATTTAGGTTCTGATCTGGTATAAATCCTAAGTCATATGAAAAGACTCGTTAAAGGGCCACTTTTGACTTTTAGGATTGCTACTTCCAATTGATGGCGCTAGAGTAAAGGGTACTTTACACACTGCGACATCGCTAGCGATCTCGTTAGCGATGTGAAATTCTAGATCGCAAGTGCGATCATTTGAGATCGCACATAGGTCATTTTATGCATGTGCGATTTCGAAAGATCGCACTTGCGATCTAGAATTTCACATCGCTAACGAGATCGCTAGCGATGTCGTAGCATGTAAAGTACCCTTTAGTCTCCTTCTCCTTGGAGAGAATTTGAATATTTCCCAGAGGATCATTGCAGCTGTAAGACGTCTCACTGGCAGCCATAGAGTAATCCGGAGAGTCTGAAGACCCAAGATATCAATGAAGAGGGGTCAGAACGGCATTGGTGAAATGAAGATTTTCTGGAACTCACCATAAAATCTTTCTTGTAGTCTTTATTGAGAAACATAGCACCCAACCTTGTGTGCCTGGACGAGGTAGTCTACTGGGAAGGGCCATAATTTTTTTTTTTTTTTTTTAAGAGCTATTGATAGTAGAGCTGGGCGGACTCACAGATTACCGGGACCGGCGGGTCTCTGCTAAAAATTTTTATCCGGTCCGTATATATATGTCTATGTAGACCAAAATCCGAAGATTAAAAAATGTTGCTGGAAGGGATGGGGGGGGGGGGGGGGAAGGAGTGAGCGCGTTGTACTCACCGAAGATCCGTCATGGCGGCAAGCTGCTTCCAGGTCACGCATTCCCTTACGGAGCAAACAATTAACCTTCATTGAATATTCACTGCTTTTCCCGCCCACCGGCTCGTGTAATTGGTTGCAATCAGAAGCGTCCCCACCCTGAGTGGCAGCATGGCAGCTGACTGCAACCAATCACAGGTACCAGGACAGCCAGTGGGCAGGTCAAGTAGTGCAACTGTCTGCCGGTCAGTATCGTGGTATAAAGATAAATGACTAAACAATCGGCGTAGGGGGCCCCCCACGTATTCTGATACCAGCACAGATGAAGCCCACAGTTACAGGCTACAGCCCCCAGCTGCCAAGCTTTATCTTTGCTGTGTATCAAAATAAGGCCAGAGTAACACTTGCCAAGGACTCTCACGAGTCTTGCATTTAATCACCCGACACAGCTTTACGCTCTCCGGACACGAGCGTCTAAGCTGCATAGAAATACATGCAGCTAACATGCTCTTGTCAGGAGAGTGTGCGGCCGTGCCGGGTGATGCAATGCTTAACTCTTTCACCACTTTATTAAATCCAAAAAACCTCTGAGATCCGACATAATCCACACAGATTCCAGCTCTGCTACAGCTCAGTCAAAGAAAACTGCCATAGAGCATGACTGCCTGCTGTGAGTGCAGAGAAAGACTGAGCCACAGCGATCACTGATCAGTGACGTCACTCAGGTTGGTTAATAAGAGTCCACCACTAGTGACCACAGGTAACCAGACCTCTGATGATCTGATTAAACTCAGTGAACTCACCTGCATCTCCTGGTACAAAAACAGCATTTTTTTAGGGGGCAAGCGATGTAGATTTGATACTGAAATTTTTACACCATATTCCTGCACCCATTCTACACCTCCTGGCTAAAAATCACATCAGAACCTCATGCGGTTTTGATGCATTATTTTTTTTTTTTTTGCCAGAAGGTGCAGATTGGGTGCATGAATATAGCGTCCAAATATCACCAAAGTTTGCATCTTGTCCCAAAAAAGCAAAAGGTGCAAATTTGGTGCTGAAATCAGGTGCAGACATTTCAGCACCACATTTTCACCTTGCAAACAAAAAAAAAAAAAAACTGCATCAACACCTCAGCAAAAAAAAAAAATGCGTAAACCACCACCCCCCACCGCGTTTTTTTGCCAAAATATGTAGATTGGGTGCAGGAATATGGTGTAAACATATCACATTTTCATCTCTTGGCCCAAAGATGCAAGGAAAATAAAAAAAAATTGTCAGGAGTTGCAAATTTGGTTCTGAAATCTGATGCTGACCATTTCAGCACCAATAGTGCACCTCCTGGCAGAAGACCGCAGCAAAACCCCATGGTAAAAAAAAAATTGTGGCAAAAAAGGAGTAAAAAAAAAAAAAAGACAAGTTTTTTGCCAGGAGGTGTAGTTTGAGTGTAGGAAAATTGTGTAAAAATGTCATCACCAAGTTTGCATTTCTTGGCCCAAAAATATATATATATTTGTCAGGAAGTGCAAATTTGGTTCTGAAATCTCCTGCAGAGCATTTCAGCACCAAATGTGCACCTCCTAGCATAAACACCCCTGCCGGTCCAACGTAATCTACTAGAGGTCCCACGGCGATTCCAGCTCTGCTACATCACAGCAAGCGTCCATAGCGCATGACTGCCCGCTGTGAGGGCAGAGAGACTGAGCTGTGATGACTGATTGCAGGCGGACACTGTCAAGATTGGTTGCAGTTAGAGGTGGGCGGGCAAAGCAGTGCATATGTATGAGCAATGATGAGCGGCCCAGGGAAGCCGCAGGAGCAGCATACAGCAGCAACTGAGCCTCGGTAACTATGAAGCGCTCACGTCATTCTTATTTTCTTTAAATTTCCTTTATTTTTTTTATTATTATTTTTAAATTTCTCAAGTGCCGGATCTGGATCAAAACACCCAGAATCCCAGGCCAGACACCTGTGCACCTTTGAAACTGTGTATCCGGTCTTTTATAGTCCGGGTTCGTCCATCCCTAACTTTTAGTAGCAAAATAAACCATGGTTCCAGTGCCCCCCAAGGAAGCGACCGAGAAGAAGGGAATTTTGTTTACTTACCGTAAATTCCTTTTCTTCTAGCTCTAATTGGGAGACCCAGACAATTGGGTGTATAGCTACTGCCTCCGGAGGCCACACAAAGTATTACACTCAAAAGTGTAAGGCCCCTCCCCTTCTGCCTATACACCCCCCGTGGGATCACGGGCTCCTCAGTTTTAGTGCAAAAGCAAGAAGGAGGAAAGCCAATAAACTGGTTTAAGCAAATTCAATCCGAAGGAATATCTGAGAACTGCAACCATTCAACATGAACAACATGTGTACACAAAAAAACAGGGGCGGGTGCTGGGTCTCCCAATTAGAGCTAGAAGAAAAGGAATTTACGGTAAGTAAACAAAATTCCCTTCTTCTTTGTCGCTCTATTGGGAGACCCAGACAATTGGGATGTCCAAAAGCAATCCCTGGGTGGGTAAAATAATACCTCGTAATAGAGCCGTAAAACGGCCCCTTCCTACAGGTGGGCAACCGCCGCCTGAAGGACTCGTCTGCCTATGCTGGCATCCGCCGAAGCATAGGTATGCACCTGATAGTGTTTCGTGAAAGTGTGGAGGCTGGACCAGGTAGCCGCCTGACACACAAGCTGAGCCGTAGCCTGGTGCCTCAAGCCCGGGACTCATCCACAGCTCTGGTAGAATGGACCTTCAGCCCTGAGTGAACCGTAAGCCCAGCAGAACGATAAGCTCGAGAATTGGTTCCTTGTTCCACCGAGCCAGGCTTGATTTGGAAGCCTGCGACCCTTTACGCTGGCTAGCGACAAGGACAAAGAGTGCATCCGAGCGGCGCAGGGACGCCGTACGATCGATGTAGAGTCTGAGTGCTCTCACCAGATCTAATCAAGTGCAAATCCTTTTCACATTGGTGAACTAGATGAGGACAAAGAGTGTACGGGGATACCCTGACTGAGATGAAAGGGGGATACCCCCTTAGGGAGAAATTCCGGAACCGGACGCAGAACCCCTTGACCTGGTGAGACACCGGGAAGGGGGCTTTGCACGACAATGCTGCCCCGACAGACACTCTCCTAAGTGAAGTGACTGCTCCTAGGAAAACCACTTTCTGTGAAAGACGTGAGAGAGAAAAATCCCTCATAGCCTCGAATGGTGGTTTCTGAAGAACCATCAGCACCCTGTTCAAATCACAGGGTTCTAACAGCCGTTTGTAAGGAGGGACTAAGCGGCAAACCCCCTGCAGGAACGTGCGTACCTGAGGAAGTCTTGCTAGGCGCTTCTGAAAAAAAAATACAGAGAGCGCTGAGATTTGTCCCTTAAGGGAGCCGAGCGACAAACCTTTTTCCAAACCGGATTGCAGGAAGGAAAGAAAGTAGGCAAGGCAATTGGCCAGGGAGAAACTCCCTGAGCAGAGCACCAAGATAAGAATATCTTCCACGTTCTGTGGTAGATCTTGGCAGATGTGGGTTTTCTGGCCTGTCTCATAGTGGTAATGACCTCTTGAGATAACCCTGCAGATGCTAGGATCCAGGACTCAATGGCCACACCGTCAGGTTGAGGGCCGCAGCATTCAGATGGAAAAACGGCCCTTGAGACAGCAAGTCTGGTCGGTCTGGTAGTGCCCACGGTTGGCCTACCGTGAGATGCCACAGATCCGGGTACCACGACCTCGTTGGCCAGTCTGGAGCGACGAGGATGGCGCGGCGGCAGTCGGACCTGATCTTGCGTAACACTCTGGGCAACATTGCCAGAGGTGGGAACACAAAAGGGAGTTGAAACTGCGACCAATCCTGAACGAAGGCGTCTGCCGCCAGAGCTCTGTGATCGTGAGACCGTGCCATGAATGCCGGGACCTTGTTGTTGTGCTGAGACGCCATTAGGTCGACGTCCGGCATCCCCCAGCGGCAACAGATCTCCTGAAACACGTCCGGGTGAAGGGACCTTTCCCCTACGTCCATGCCCTGGCGACTGAGAAAGTCTGCTTCCCAGTTTTCTACGCCCGGGGTGTGTACTGCGGATATGGTGGAGGCCGTGGCTTCCACCCACGTCAAAATCCGCCGGACTTCCAGGAAGGCTGGCCGACTGCGTGTTCCTCCTTGGTGATTGATGTTTAAGCCACCGCTGTAGAGTTGTCCGACTGAATTCGGATCTGCTTGCCTTCCAGCCACTGCTGGAAAGCTTTTAGGGCAAGATACACTGCCCTTATCTCCAGAACATTGTTCTGAAGGGAGGACTCTTGCTGAGTCTACGTAACCTGAGCCCTGTGGTGGAGAAACACTGCTCCCCACCCGGACAGACTCGCATCCGTCGTGGCCACCGCCCAGGATGGGGATAGGAAGGATTTCCCCGTCAACAATGAAGTGGGGAAAAGCCACCACCGAAGAAAATCTTTGGTTGCCTGAGAGAGGGAGACGTTTCTGTCGAGAAACGCCGACTTACTGTCCCATTTGCTAAGGATGTCCCATTGTGCAACCCTGACTGCAGTGACCGCTGTTTGTCCAGCGGAAATATCACCATCGCCGATAGGGTATGAAATTCCATGCCCAGATATGTCAGCGATTGTGCCGGTGTCAGATTTGACTTTGGAAAATTGATGATTCACCCGAAGCTCTGAAGAATCTGTAGAGTAGCGTTGAGGCTGAGTTGGCATGCCCCTTGAGAGGGTGCCTTGACAAGCAGATCGTCTAGGTAAGGAATCACCAAGTGTCCCTGAGAGTGGAGGACCGCTACTACTGTTGCCATGACCTTGGAGAAAACCCGCGGGACTGTCGCCAGGCCGAAAGGCAGTGCCGCGAACTGAAGGTGTTCGTCTCCTATGGCGAACCGCAGGAAGCGCTGATGCTCCGGAGCAATCGGCACGTGGAGATAAGCCTCCTTGATATCGATCGATGCAAGGAAATCTCTTTGGGACATTGAGGCGATGACGGAGCGGAGGGATTCCTCCGGAACCGCCTGGTTTTTACGTGTCTGTTGCCCGGACGGAAAGACCCGTCATTTTTTGGGACCACAAACACGTTGGAGTAAACACCGTGACCCTGTTGCTGAAAAGGAACCGGGACCACCACTCCTTCTGCCTTCAGAGTGCACACCGCTTGCCTGAGAGCCTCGGCTCACTTGGGAGGCGGAGATGTTCTGAAGAATCGAGTCGGAGGACGAGAGGAGAACTCTATCCTGTAACCGTGAGACAAAATGTCTCTCACCCAACGGTCTTTTACCTGTGGCAGCCAGGTGTCGCAACAGCGGGAGAGCCTGCCACCGACCGAGGATGCGGTGTGAGGAGACCGAAAGTCATGAGGAAGCCGCCTTAGTGGCGGTACCTCCGGCGGTCTTTTTAGGACGTGATTTAGGCCGCCATGAATCGGAATTCCTCTGATCCTTCTGAGGCCTATTGGACGAGGTGAATTGAACCTGCCCGCGCCCCGCAAGGACCGAAACCTCGACTGTCCCCTCCTCTGTTGGGGTATGTTCGGTTTAGCTTGAGGAAAAGATGTATCCTTTCCCTTGGATTGTTTGATGATTTCATCCAGTCGCTCACCAAACAAGCGGTCGCCAGAGATTGTCAAACTGGTTAAGCACTTTTTTGGAAGCAGAATCTGCCTTCCATTCCCGCAACCCCAAGGCTCTGCGTATTACCACTGAATTGTCGGACGCAACTGCCTTCCGGCTCGCCGAGTCCAGGACAGCATTAATGGCGTATGACGCAAACGCTGACGTTTGAGAAGTTAAAGACGCAGTCTGCGGCGCAGACGTACGTGTGACTGCCTCAATTTGCGCTTGAGCCGCTGAGACCGCTTGGAGCGCCCAGACGGCTGCGAAAGCTGGAGCAAAAGACGCGCCAATAGCTTCATAGATGGATTTCAACCAGAGCTCCATCTGTCTGTCAGCGGCATCTTTGAGTGAAGCCATATCTTCCGCTACAACTAAGGATTTAGCCGCTGGAGATAGGAGGGTCCACACTGGAACACTGAACCCAGCCCTCGACAACGTCAAAAGGGAAGGGATAACGTGTATCCTTAAGGCGCTTGGAAAAAACGATATCTGGACAAGCCTGGTGGTTCTGGACCGCCTCCCTGAAGTCAGAGTGATCCAGAAACGTACTCAATGTACGCTTGGGGAACCTGAAACGGAACTTCTCCTGCTGAGAAGCTGACTCAGGCGTAGGAGCTGAGGGAGAAAAAACCAACATTTGATTGATGGACGCCGTAAGATCGTTCACTACGGTGTCACAATCAGGTGTATCCAGGTAGAGAACGTTCTCAGGATCAGAATCCTGATCAGATACCTCCGCCTCATCATAGAGAGAGTCCCCATGCTGAGACCCTGAATAATGCGGTGATGTCGAGGGATGCTCCCAGCGAGGTCGCTTAGGGGGTCTGGGACTGCGGTCCGAGTCAGACCCCTCACCCTGGGATCCATGTAGACACTCCCGGAGCACCTTGTTGTACCAACTGGGGGGGGGGGGACCAGGGGGCAATGAATCAACAGTGCCCATGGTCTGAGAGACCTGTCTGGACTGCAAGGCTTCTAGTATCATAGCCATAGTCTCAGAAAGTCTGTCAGTAAATACTGCAAACTCCGTCCCCGTCACCTGGACCATTAGCAGAGACTCTGGCTGAGTACGTGCCACAGGGGCCGAGCATTGCATACAATGGGGGTCCGTGTAACCTGCCGGCAGTATAGCCGTACATGCTGTACAGGCTGTATAGAAAACCTGTGCTTCTGCACCCTTGTTTTTCACAGACGATATGCTGTTATCTCCCCCGAACATCAAGGAGGGTATATAGCCAAAATACAAAAGTGCGACCGAACAGTGCAATGTATAGCGTACAAGCATATATCTATATGTGCAATTTCGGCACTAATGGGGTCAGCACCACAGCGGTTGTGTGACCATCAGAATCCCTGCCAGGGTCTTCCCAAACTTGTCTCTTTTCTCAGCCACAGAAAAAACTGACATGAATGGCTGCCAGCGTCCTGTGTAGAGGAGGAGGCCGTGGGCGTGCCCCAGAAAGTGCGGGAATCCGGTTTCACAGTGTACACAGTGAGAGGGGTGGAGTATGCAAAGCATGCTCCATCTCTCAGCGCTGCCGTGCTGTGCAGCGTCACGCCCTTACCCTGACTGGCAGGCCTGTGGGCGGTAACGAAGTGAGAGTAGGCCGCACAAGCCGGGGACTAGAGTGATAAGCGCGGCCGGCATATAAGCCCTGGTCGGCGCGGAAGTCCCCGGCGCACCACAAGTCCCAGCCGCGCCTGAGATAAAAATGGCAGCGGCGGTTAGCGCGGTAGTCCCCCAATACTCTAACACACCCAGCTACGCTGTAGTGTGCGATGGCACCAGTGCGGGCAGCGCCACCGTCCCTGGCGCACTAACACACCCAGCAGTGCTGCCGTGTGTCTGTGCGCGGTCCACACGGGGACACAGAGTACCTCAACGTAGCAGGGCCATGTCCCTGAGGATACTCCGCTCCATGTCCAGCAGATTCCCAGGGGCTGTGGATGGAGCACGGCCTCAGTGCCTGGAGACCGATAAGATCCCACTTCACCCAGAGCCCTAAGGGGATGGGGAAGGAAAGCAGCATGTGGGCTCCAGCCTCCGTACCCGCAATGGGTACCTCAACCTTAACAAACACCGCCGACAAAAGTGGGGTGAGAAGGGAGCATGCTGGGGGCCCTAGTATGGGCCCTCTTTTCTTCCATCCGACATAGTCAGCAGCTGCTGCTGACTAAACAGTGGAGCTATGCGTGGATGTCTGACCTCCTTCGCACAAAGCATGAAAACTGAGGAGCCCGTGATCCCACGGGGGGTGTATAGCCAGAAGGGGAGGGGCCTTACACTTTTAAGTGTAATACTTTGTGTGGCCTCCGGAGGCAGTAGCTATACACCCAATTGTCTGGGTCTCCCAATAGAGCGACAAAGAAAAGAAGATTTTTGGTACCATAAAATCCCTTAAGTCTTCATTGAGGGAAAAACTTTTTCCAGTCATTAAAAGTAAATGTACAATAAAACTTCAAATATGGCCCAGTCCCGATCTGGTTATTGACCTCTCCTTACCACAGGTCATCAATATCAGAACATTGGGGATCTGTCCCACATACATGAATCTGATTGGTGGGGCTACAGCACAGTCGTGACTATTGTGCAGGGGCTGGGGATAGTACTACAAGCTTGATCCTATGTACACCAGTATGGCATATAATTTCCAGTATCGTTCATGGCCAATATACACTGTATGGAGCTCTGTCACATCTGATGTCCCTTCAATCAGCTGAACAGTGGACTGAAGTCATCCCTCCACAGAAGATTTCCCTTGGATCCAAAAATATCAATAGAGGGCAATAAATTAAAGATAATGCAGAGAAGCCTGAGCTCAAGCAGGTACCGAACTGATGTGTTCTCTGTTCTGTACGGCGATGAAACTGAACCGCTTTGTGATAAAAAAAAAAATTGAGTCATGCCCTCTGACTGTGCACCCCTACCCCATTAGCTACAGATTATATTCTTCAGTAGCATGTTCCTACATGCCCATACATAGGAGATTTGTAACCCAGAGAGAGGCTTCAGTATTGTGTAGGTTCCCAGTAATGAGATGCCTTGACATGGCTAATGGGCAGATATATAAATGGCCATTTTTGTATGCTAAAGATCTCATTTTTGGCTAATTTCCTTAAACACTAATGCATATCTATATTATTGCATTACTTGTTTGCAACTCTCTTTTCTTGTTATTTATCATGTTCAGTTTTGCACCTGTTCAGACTGTATTTTGGGAGTGCAGTCAGTCTTTTTGTCTAGATTATGGAAAAATGTCCCCTGACTTGTGCACCCCTCATTTTATTAGTCACAGGTGATTTTATTCTCTATAGCAGGTTCCTACTTGCCCATACACATGGAGGTTTGTAACCCAGAGAGAGGAGTCCATTCACCGTATGTTAAAAGTGAACAAGATATGCCTTGACGTGGCTACTGGGCAGATATCATAGTATCATAGTATCATAGTTTTTAAGGTTGAAGGGAGACTCTAAGTCCATCTAGTTCAACCCGTAGCCTAACATGTTGATCCAGAGGAAGGCAAAAAACCCCAATGTGGCAAACAAGTTCCAATGGGGAAAAAAATTTCCTTCCTGACTCCACATCCGGCAATCAGACTAGTTCCCTGGATCAATACCCTGTCATAAAATCTAATATACATAACTGGTTATATTAAATTTTTCAAGAAAGGCATCCAGGCTCTGCTTAAATGTTAGTAGTGAATCACTCATTACAACATCATGCGGCAGAGAATTCCATAGTCTCACTGCTCGTACAGTAAAGAATCCTCGTCTGTGATTATGATTAAACCTTCTTTCCTCAAGACGTAGCGGATGCCCCCGTGTTGCAGTCGCAGGCCTAGGTGTAAATAGATCTTTGGAAAGGTCTCTGTACTGTCCCCTCATATATTTATACATTGTGATTAGATCTCCCCTAAGCCTTCGTTTTTCCAGACTAAATAACCCCAAGTTTAATAACCTGTCTTCGTATTGCAGACCCCCCATTCCTCTAATAATCTTGGTCGCTCTTCTTTGCACCCTCTCCAGTTCAGCTATGTCCTTCTTATATATCGGTGACCAGAATTGTACACAGTATTCTAAGTGCGGTCGCACTAGTGACTTGTACAGAGGTAGAACTATATTTTTTTCATGAACACTTATACCTCTTTTAATACATCCCATTATTTTATTAGCCCTGGCAGCAGCTGCCTGACACTGTCCACTAAAGTGAAGTTTACCATCCACCCATACACCCGTCTTTTTCTGTGTCTGTTTTACCCAGTGTTCTACAATTAAGTACATAATCATAAATGTTATTTCCTCTACCCAAGTGCATGACCTTACATTTATCTACATTAAACTTCAATTGCCACTTCTCAGCCCAATCCTCCAATTTACATAAATCTCCCTGTAATATAAAATTATCCTCCTCTGTATTGATTACCCTGCAGAGTTTAGTATCATCTGCAAATATTGAAATTCTACTCCGCATGCCGCCAACAAGGTCATTTATAAATATGTTGAAAAGAAGCGGGCCCTATATAAAATCTATATAAAATCGATATAAAATTGGCCATTTTTGTATGCTAAATATGTAAAATTTTCTTACATTTCCTTAAGCAGTAATGCATGTCTATATTCTTGCATTCATTGTTTACATGCTTTAGCATTTCAGAGTAACTGTCTTTTTTTTTTATTATAGGTCATGTTCAGTTTTGCACCTGTTCAGACTGCATTTTGGGAGTGCCGTCAGTCTTTTTGTCTAGATTATGGGGTCATGCCCTCTGACTGTGCACCCCTCCTTTATTAGTCACAGGTGATTTTATTCTCTATGGCAGGTTCCTACTTGCCTATACACGTGGAGGTTTGTAACCGAGAGAGGAGTCTGTTCACCGTATGTTAAGTAAACAAGATATGCCTTGACGTGGCTACTGGGCAGACATAAAATTGGCCATTTTGTATGCTAAATATCTAAAATTTTCCTAGAATTCCTTAAGCAGTAATATGTATCTATATTCTTGCATTCACTGTTTACATGTTTAGCATTTCAGAGTGCAACTGTCCCTTTTTTGTTATTATAGGTCATGTTCAGTTTTGGGCCTGTTCAGACTGCATTTTGGGAGTGCCGTCAGTCTTTGTATGAAAGACACAAATAATCCTTTTGTTTTATGAAAAATAAATTTATTACTTAACACCCTTGCTTTAACAATGTTGAATTTTTTTTTTAAATCAGAATACTTGTCATTCATGTAAAATAGTTTGATACAGTACATTGTATGTTACAGTTTGTTTTCCTTGTAAAGTCTAAGGCTTTCCTACCCCCACATCCTCCGCTGTAACAATATCCACCCAAGAGTAAGGTGCCGACTAAATAAAAACAAATAGGAACTGATTTGAAATCCACTACACCAAGCCAGCTGAGAAAGATCCGAACAGACGCCGTGTCTGAAGACGAGCAACTTTCATGCTCAATATTTTTTTTGCTTTTTTTTAAAAACTCCATAGCATGCTCACAAGTCATCAACAGGAAAAAATAAAAAAAATTGGACAAATTGTTTATTCATTTTTTTTAATTTTTGTTTGCTGGAGCAAACAGATTCAAATCAGTTTCAGACATTTTTACTATCATATAGCAGCTTTATTATCAGTCAAGTTAAAAGTTACAAAAAAAAAAAAAACAAAATCAGGTTCTTTGGGAGGCTTGTATTGAAAATGAAAAAAAAAAAAAAAAAGTTTAAAAATGGGACAAGATTGCTGGTTTGGAGAAAAAAAAAATACTGATCACTGTGATAATATGGATCATCACACAAAGTATATAATGCAAACGGAAAACGTATGATGATCTGGAGAGGTTTGTTCCAGCTTTGTGCGATGATGATGGTAATCAAAGAAAAGATTAAAAAAAAATTAAAAAAAAAAATAGTTGGTCAATTGATAATATTCTTACGGTCACCACATACAATAACGAAAAAACTTTGTTCCAAGCATACTTCACAGCTTCACCTGCTAGCATCACTGAAAAATGCATTGGTCGATTTAAACCATTTTCAAGTATACTATGGAAGTAGCAAATTCACAATATTGACTGTGCTAAGGTTTGCGCGATCTCACGTCGGACCTCCACGTGGGATCTACATTCGGTGAAATGTGTAACGTGGCTTTTGGATTTTTTTTGTTTTTTTACATTTTTCTTTTTTATTTTTTTTAAGGTGTAGATGTACAGTACATTCCAAAGCCAGGCTCCAGGCGGGCGGCTACAAGCTCAGTCCTGTAGCCCAAGCGACAGTGCATTGACGTTTCCTGGTCTCTGGGTACAGCTCAGTACCGATGAGTCTGATGGGAGTATTGTGGAGGCTGCTGGGAGGTAGTCGAATATCCCATGCTGCTCTGAGGTTGTGATGTGCTTGGTCCAGGGTTTGGATAGGCAGCATGTGGATTGGAACGCTGAAAAAAGAAAAAAAAAAAATTAAATTTTTTTTATTTTACTCAGGTGTATATACAGTCGTGTTCAAAATAATAGCAGGGTGTACAAAAACCACGAACTAAACCAAAAATCTTTATAATCGTGTGCAGTGTTCCCAATGCACGGAAATAAAAACTTTTCTAAATCAAAACATGTGGAGAAATGTATATAATTTTTAACTACTTTACAGAAAATATCAAAAAATGAAGATTGGGCTGTTCCAAATAATAGCAGTGTCTGCATTTGTCTTTATATTCTCAGAATCTGTCCTCTTATTTTGGATTTATCATTCCTGTGAATCACTAACCTAATATTTAAGTTGTATAGCACAGTTTTCTAGAAGGGCTTCACATCCATGTTGCACGGAGTCAATCTTCTGGTCACCTCTTATTCCAGCCCAAGATGTTGTAAGACTAGATCCCATAATTTATTGGCATTCGTAGGCTCTGCCTCACACACTATTTTTTATGTCATCCCACAAAGTGTTCTATCGGATTATGGTCCGGGGATTGGGCTGGTGATTACAAAGAAGGGAATTTTGTTACTTACCGTAAATTCCTTTTCTTCTAGCTCCTATTGGGAGACCCAGACGATTGGGTGTATAGCACTGCCTCCGGAGGCCACACAAAGCATTACACTAAAAAGTGTAAGGCCCCTCCCCTTCTGGCTATACACCCCCCGTGGGATCACGGGCTGCTCAGTTTTAGTGCTAAAGCAAGAAGGAGGAAAGCCAATAACTGGTTTAAACAAATTCACTCCGAAGTAACATCGGAGAACTGAAAACCGTTCAACATGAACAACATGTGTACCCGAAAAAAACCAACAATCCCGAAGGACAACAGGGCGGGTGCTGGGTCTCCCAATAGGAGCTAGAAGAAAAGGAATTTACGGTAAGTAACAAAATTCCCTTCTTCGGCGCTCCATTGGGAGACCCAGACGATTGGGACGTCCAAAAGCAGTCCCTGGGTGGGTAAAGAAATACCTCATGTTAGAGCTGCAAAGACAGCCTTCCCCTACGGGGAGGTAACTGCCGCCTGCAGGACTCTTCTACCTAGGCTGGCGTCCGCCGAAGCATAGGTATGCACCTGATAATGTTTGGTGAAAGTGTGCAGACTCGACCAGGTAGCTGCCTGGCACACCTGTTGAGCCGTAGCCTGGTGTCGTAATGCCCAGGACGCACCCACGGCTCTGGTAGAGTGGGCCTTCAGCCCTGATGGAACCGGAAGCCCAGCAGAACGGTAGGCTTCAAGAATTGGTTCTTTGATCCATCGAGCCAGGGTGGCTTTTGAAGCCTGCGACCCTTTGCGCTTACCAGCGACAAGGACAAAGAGTGCATCCGAGCGGCGCAGGGGCGCCGTGCGGGAAATGTAGATTCTGAGTGCTCTCACCAGATCTAACAAATGTAAATCCTTTTCATACCGAAGAACTGGATGAGGACAAAAGGAAGGCAAGGAGATATCCTGATTAAGATGAAAAGAGGATACCACCTTAGGGAGAAACTCCTGAATGGGGCGCAGCACTACCTTGTCCTGGTGGAACACCAGGAAGGGAGCCTTGGATGACAGCGCTGCTAGCTCAGACACTCTCCGAAGAGACGTGACCGCCACTAGAAAGACCACTTTCTGTGAGAGACGAGAAAGTGAAACATCCCTCAGAGGCTCGAAGGGCGGCTTCTGGAGAGCAACTAGTACCCTGTTTAGATCCCATGGATCTAACGGCCGCCTGTACGGAGGGACGATATGACAAACCCCCTGCAGGAACGTGCGCACCTGAGAAAGTCGTGCTAGACGCTTCTGAAAAAACACGGATAGTGCCGAGACTTGCCCTTTAAGGGAGCCGAGCGACAAGCCCTTTTCCAACCCAGATTGCAGGAAGGAAAGAAAAGTAGGTAACGCGAATGGCCAGGGGGATACTTCTTGTGCAGAGCACCAGGATAAGAAAATCCTCCACGTTCTGTGGTAGATCTTAGCAGAAGTGGACTTCCTAGCCTGTCTCATGGTGGCAACGACTCCTTGGGATAATCCTGCAGACGCTAGAATCCAGGACTCAATGGCCACACAGTCAGGTTCAGGGCCGCAGAATTCCGATGGAAAAACGGCCCTTGGGACAGTAAGTCTGGTCGGTCTGGTAGTGCCCACGGTTGGCCGACCGTGAGATGCCACAGATCCGGGTACCACGACCTCCTCGGCCAGTCTGGGGCGACGAGTATGACGCGGCTGCAATCGGATCTGATCTTGCGTAGCACTCTGGGCAAGAGTGCCAGAGGTGGGAACACATAAGGGAGCCGGAACTGCGACCAATCTTGCACTAAGGCGTCTGCCGCCAGAGCTCTTTGATCGCGAGACCGCGCCATGAACGTCGGGACCTTGTTGTTGTGCCGCGACGCCATTAGGTCGACGTCCGGCACCCCCCAGCGGCGACAGATTTCCTGAAACACGTCCGGGTGAAGGGACCATTCCCCTGCGTCCATACCCTGGCGACTGAGGAAGTCTGCTTCCCAGTTTTCTACGCCCGGGATGTGAACCGCTGATATGGTGGATGCTCTGTCCTCCACCCACAACAGAATCCGCCGGACTTCCTGGAAGGCTTGCCGACTGCGTGTCCCTCCCTGGTGGTTGATGTATGCCACCGCTGTGGAGTTGTCCGACTGAATTCGGATCTGCTTTCCTTCCAGCCACTGCTGGAAGGCTAGTAGGGCTAGATACACTGCCCTGATTTCCAGAACATTGATCTGAAGGGTGGACTCCTGCTGAGTCCACGTCCCTTGAGCCCTGTGGTGGAGAAAAACTGCTCCCCACCCTGACAGACTCGCGTCTGTCGTGACCACTGCCCAGGATGGGGGCAGGAATGATCTTCCCTGTGATAATGAGGTGGGAAGAAGCCACCATTGCAGAGAGTCCTTGGCCGTCTGGGAAAGGGAGACTTTCCTGTCCAGGGAAGTTGACTTCCCGTCCCATTGGCGGAGAATGTCCCATTGAAGTGGGCGCAGATGAAACTGTGCAAACGGGACTGCCTCCATTGCTGCCACCATCTTCCCTAGGAAGTGCATGAGGCGCCTTAAGGAGTGCGACTGACCCTGAAGGAGAGACTGTACCCCTGTCTGTAGTGACCGCTGCTTGTCCAGCGGAAGCTTCACTATCGCTGAGAGAGTATGAAACTCCATGCCAAGATACGTTAGTGATTGAGTCGGTGACAGATTTGACTTTGAAAAGTTGATGATCCACCCGAAAGTCTGGAGAGTCTCCAGCGCAACATTCAGGCTGTGTTGGCATGCCTCTTGAGAGGGTGCCTTGACAAGTAGATCGTCCAAGTAAGGGATCACCGAGTGTCCCTGGGAGTGCAAGACTGCTACCACTGCCGCCATGACCTTGGTGAAAACCCGTGGGGCTGTCGCCAGACCAAATGGCAGAGCTACGAACTGGAGATGTTCGTGTCCTATCACAAAACGTAGAAAACGTTGGTGCTCTGTAGCAATCGGCACGTGGAGATAAGCATCTTTGATGTCTATTGATGCAAGGAAATCTCCTTGAGACATTGAGGCAATGACGGAGCGGAGGGATTCCATCCGGAACCGCCTGGCGTTCACATGCTTGTTGAGCAGCTTTAGGTCCAGAACAGGACGGAACGAGCCGTCCTTTTTTGGAACCACGAAGAGATTGGAGTAAAAACCTTGCCCTTGTTCCTGAAGAGGAACAGGGATCACCACTCCTTCTGCTCTTAGTGAGCCCACCGCCTGCAGAAGAGCATCTGCTCGGTCGGGATGTGGGGAAGTTCTGAAGAACCGAGGCGGAGGACGAGAACTGAACTCTATCCTGTACCCGTGAGACAAAATGTCTGTTACCCACCGGTCCTTGACCTGTGGCAGCCAAATGTCGCAAAAGCGGGAGAGCCTGCCACCGACCGAGGATGCGGAGGGAGGAGGCCGAAAGTCATGAGGCAGCCGCCTTGGAAGCGGTTCCTCCGGTTGCTTTCTTGGGGCGCGAGTGAGCCCGCCAGGAATCTGAGCCCCTTTGCTCCTTCGGAGTCCCTTTGGACGAGGAGGATTGGGCCTTGCCGGAGCCTCGAAAGGACCGAAACCTCGACTGCCACCTCCTTTGTTGAGGTTTGCTTGATCTGGGCTGGGGTAAGGAGGAGTCTTTACCCTTGGACTGTTTAATGATTTCAGCCAATTGCTCACCAGTCTGTCTACAGATAGTGGCAAGCTGGTTAAACATTTTTTGGAAGCAGAATCCGCTTTCCATTCTTTTAACCACAAGGCTCTGCGCAAAACCACCGAGTTGGCAGACGCCATTGAGGTACGGCTCGTAGAGTCCAGGACAGCGTTGATAGCATAGGTCGCAAACATTTGCGAAATTAAGGACTCCACTTGCGGCACTGCTGGACGTATGATAGAGTCCACCTGTGCCAGACCAGCTGAAATAGCTTGGAGCGCCCACACGGCCGCGAATGCTGGAGCAAACGACGCGCCGATAGCTTCATAGACAGATTTCAACCAAAGGTCCATCTGTCTGTCATTGGCATCTTTAAGTGAAGCCCCATCCTCCACTGCAACTATGGATCTAGCCGCAAGCCTGGAGATTGGGGGATCCACCTTTGGACACTGGGTCCAGCGTTTGACCACGTCAGGGGGAAAGGGATAACGTGTATCCTTAAGACGTTTGGAGAAACGCTTGTCTGGATAAGCATGGTGTTTCTGGACTGATTCTCTGAAGTCAGCGTGGTCCAGAAAAGTACTCAGTTTATGCTTGGGATACCTGAAATGGAACTTCTCCTGCTGTGCAGCTGCCTCTTCTGCTGAAGGGGCTGGGGGAGAAATATCCAACAGTCTATTGATGGCCGCTATAAGGTCATTTACCATGGCGTCACCATCAGGAGTATCCAGATTGAGAGCGGTCTCAGGATTAGACTCCTGATCACCCTCCTCTGTGTCATCACGCAGAGACTCTTCTCGCTGAGACCCTGATCCGCGTGATGACGTGGAGGGTCTCTCCCAGCGAGCTCGCTTAGGCTGCCTGGGACTGTCATCTGAGTCAGAGCCTTCAGCCTGAGATGCTTGGGACCCCCTTGAAGCACGGATTAACTCCAACTGAGGGGGACCGGGGAACATTGACGCAGCAGTGTCCATGGGCTGAGTAACTGGCCTGGCCTGCAAGGCCTCTAGGATTTTTGCCATAGTGACAGACATCTTGTCAGCAAAAACTGCAAACTCTGTCCCCGTCACCGGGACAGGGTTCACCGGTGACTCTGCCTGGGCCACTACCACCATAGACTCCGGCTGACGAAGTGGCACAGGGACCGAACATTGCACACAATGGGGGTCTTTGGAACCTGCCGGTAGATCAGCCTTACAAGCGGCACAAGCAGCGTATACAGCCTGTGTCTTGGCACCCTTGCGTTTTGCGGATGACATGTTGTCGTCTCCTCAGAGCAATATAGGGTATACAGCCAAGAAGCGACCTCAGTGCAATATATATATATATATATATATATATATATATATATGTGGTATAGAGAAAAAAATACACCAATATAACACTGTGGCACTAGTGGGGCCAGCACTAATGTGCTGCTTACCGCCCGCTTAACGCGGGTGTGTGGTCGCCAGAAATCCCTTGTCTGGGTCTCCCAGCGCCTGTGTCCGTTCTCCAGCCAGACTGCATGTAGGAATGGCTGCCGGCGTCCTGTGGAGAGGGGCGGGCCCTGGGCGTGCTGCAGACAAAGAGCGGGAACTGGCGTCCCACTGTGCCCAGTGAGAGGGCTGGAGTATGTAAATAAGACTCCAGCCCTCGGCGCTGACTATCGTACAGCGTCTCTCCCTTGCCCTGATTGACAGGGTGGGGGCGGGAACGAAGCGGAGCTAGGCCGCAAAAGCCGGGGACTAGATTTATAAGCGCCGCCGTCGTAAAAGCACGGTCGGCGCTAAGTCCCCGGCGCACCACAAGTCTCAGCCGCGCCGCCGCTCTAGGGGCGGCCGGCGCGGCAGTCCCCAACACATAAAGTCCCTCAGAGAAACTGCAGTGACTGTAACCCCAGCGCGCAGCGCTACTGTCCCCGGCGCACTAGCACACCCAGCAAGTCTGGAGTGTGCGCGGCCTGTCCATACGGGGACACAGAGTACCTGAATGTTGCAGGGCCTTGTCCCTGAATGGTACCCAGCTCCGTATCCAGCAGGTTCTACGGGTCTGTGGATGGAGCCCGGCCTCAGGGCTTGGGGGCCGGTAAGATCCCACTTCCTCAGAGCCCCTCAGGGGGATGGGGAAGGAAAGCAGCATGTGGGCTCCAGCCTCCGTACCCACAATGGGTACCTCAACCTTAACAAACACCGCCAATAGGAATGGGGTGAGAAGGGAGCATGCTGGGGGCCCTAGTATGGGCCCTCTTTTCTTCCATCCGATATAGTCAGCAGCTACTGCTGACTAAACAGTGGAGCTATGCGTGGATGTCTGACCTCCTTCGCACAAAGCTTGAAAACTGAGCAGCCCGTGATCCCACGGGGGGTGTATAGCCAGAAGGGGAGGGGCCTTACACTTTTTAGTGTAATGCTTTGTGTGGCCTCCGGAGGCAGTGCTATACACCCAATCGTCTGGGTCTCCCAATGGAGCGCCGAAGAAACCTCAATTTTGTTGGACTTGAACCACGATTTTGCCCATTTAATGGTGTGTTTAGGGTCGTTGTCTTGTTGAGACACCAATTTCAAGGGCATTTCCTCTTCAGTGTAAGGCAACATGACCTAATGATCAAGTTTCGAAATACTCGCATTCGTGATACTCTTAACGAGTATTGTTATACCAGCGTATTCATTCCGAATAGTGTGTGCAATGCCAGTCAACAGGGAATACTCGCAATGTACCGAGTAACCTGAATGGCGCACTATTTGCTACTCACACGAATAGTGCGGAATTCGGGTTACTCGTGACATTGGAAATTTTCCCCACTGACTTACATTGCACACACTATTCGGAATGAATACGCGGGTATTAGATTCGTGTTATTCGTAACAAGTACTGTGAGTATTTCAAAACTCGCTCATTATTAAACAACCTCTAAGTAATTGGATATATGCAAAAAGGTCCATGATCCCTGGTATGTGGTAAACGAGGCGGCACCACAGGAAGAGACATGCCCATATCATGATGCTTGCACCGCCATGCCTCAGAGAGTCCTGTGGCTTGAATTCAGTTTGTCTGAAGAACTGTCTGTGGCCCTTGGACCCAAAAAGAACAATTTTGCTTTCATCGGTCCACAAAATGTTTCTCCATTTCTATTTAGGCCAGTTGATGTGTCTTTGGCGAATTGTATCTGCTTTAGTATGTTTTTTTTTTTTTTGTTTTTTTTTTAAACAGGGACTTTGCAGGGACTTCTGGCAAATAGATTATCTCCACACAGGCGTCTTCTGTCTTAGTCCTCACAGGTAACTTGTGACATCTTTGATCTTGGAGCTGATCATTGGCTGAGCGCTTGCCATTCAGGCTATTCTTCCAGCCATTCGAATGGTCGTCTTCCGTTTTCTTCCACGTCTCTGTTTTTTATTTCCATTTTAAAACATTGGAGATCATTTTAGCTGAGCAGCCGATCATTGTCTGCACTTCTATAAAAAGTTTTATTAGAGAAGCCAAAACTAATAATCAAAGTGCGCTATTCTTCTGAGCAATGTCTGGAACCACCCATATTTCTCAGGCTTTCAAGGAGAAAAGCATGTACAACATGTGCCAGCTTCACCCTTAAATATGGGCCACCTAATTCACACAAGTTTCTTTACAGAATGATTGACTCCTCACTGGTAGCCAAATTAGTTTGTCAGGTCTCCACAAGAAGAAAAGACTTCCCCTTAGACCAAACTATAGCTTCTCCTACAGCCAGATCAGAGCTCATACTTTGCAGTGACTAGGGACAACCATCCCAAAACACAGTGTCTGCAAATTGAGGTTCTGATCTGGCATAAATCCAAAGTCATATGAAAAGGCTCGATAAAGGGCCACTTTTGACTTTTAGGATTGCTACTTCCAACAGGTGGCGCTAAAGTTAGTCTCCTTCTTCCCTGAAGAGACAATTTGACCTCACTAATATAACTCCACACTGCGATTAATGTGAACACCCCCCTTTATTTAATTATTCAAATACACAGACTCGAACCTGCAGATCATGAATAGAGTCTGGTGGTTTTCCAAGAATCTACTCCACCAAGTGGTAAATTAATAAAATTTACATAATTTATACCAAAATCAGTGAATAATCTGGTCATATTGGACTGCTATTATTTTGAACATTACTGTACACGTGCAAAGAAAAAACTATTTTTGCAGCATTTTTCAGGTGCACGTTTTTCCTCCAAAACTGTGCCAATAGGTTAGCATTACATCAAGTGGGAAAATAGAAAATGGAAAACTAACAGTATATTTTTGTGCTCTTTACCCCCTTCACCTTTAGCTATGTCACCATAAGTGTATATCACGGTCCACGTATGGACAGTAGTGCCCGGACTGACCATTATTAGTCTCCTGTAAGCTTCGTAGGACATGTAGGTAGGATAAGCTTCCGCCATAACAGGCACTGCGGACTGTATACAAATAGTTAAATACACGCGTGTGAATCTGGCTTAAGGTGATTTTTGTAGGGGGGGTTCGGGGCATTGTTTTCATAAACTGCCATAGGACAAACAAAACATCTGAATAATATAATCACTACCTAAAACCACTAGTAAGACATGAAAATCATAGCCTTTTTTTAATCCAGTTTTTATTTCCTATGAGACTTTAAACTGAGACTTGTAAAGAAATCTTCTGCGTGCCTTAAGTCATTGTAATCATCATACTGTTCTTATCAGTAAGTTAACTCGCTGCAGCAGGAGCCTCTCCCCAATCTGCAGTAAGAAAACCCATGGGGTCAACATTACCCCATGCAGAGTGGTACAACTGGAGGTTTTTTTATGTTACTAGATGGGTTATGACTTAAGCCTTGCCCCCTTTCTACAAGATTGTTAGTATACAAGATGTTCAGCATGATTCTGAAACAGAGGGTCTAGGCTCAAATGCCAATTTCAACTGGGCGAGGAGGGGCAAAGGGAGAGGAGGGGCAAAGGGCGAGGAGGGGCAAAGGGCGAGGAGGGGCAAAGGGCGAGGAGGGGCAAAGGGCGAGGAGGGGCAAAGGGCGAGGAGGGGCAAAGGGCGAGGAGGGGCAAAGGGAGAGGAGGGGCAAAGGGAGAGGAGGGGAAAAGGGCGAAGGGGGAGGAGGGGGAAGGGTACACTTATGCAGATCATACCTGATAGTCTGAGGTCATGATGAGACCACCTGAGGTAGTGGTAGGGGGAACAACCCTCACTTTCTTCAGCGGTGGCCCTTGTGCGTGGCTGTTGTCTTGGTTTCCTGGGTGGCCGGTGCCATTAGTATGGTTATTGCCTTGCTGCTGCTGTTGATTTTTCTTTAGAGATTTAAAAGAAAATTATTTTAGTGAAGAACTATCAAGAAAATAAGTAAATGTTTGGTTTGCAAGTGAGAAAACGACAGATTCGCTTAAACACCTTACAAAGATTTCATTAAAAGACAAATTTGACCAGTTTCCAGTGTTTATGGAGGACAGCAATGCACATGCACACAGAGCACACAGCAATGCACATGCACACAGAGCACGCATCATCATCTTGGAGCCATGAGACTTACCTTGTCCCCCTTATCATCAGGCTCCTCTTCTGTGAGGAACTCCCTTTTTGGGTAAGGAATTTGGCAGCCTGCAAACACACTGCAGAAAAACAACCGGTCGTTACAATCATAAAGGGCTACATGGGTCATCACTAGAGTTGAGCAAGTAGTTAACTATTCATACGCTCTATGCTTTTAGCGAGTACTGTTCGCTACCCGCATATTCGTTATGAGTAGCGGGTGCAATGTAAGTCAATGGGAAATACTGGATAAGTAGCGAGTAACCTGAAAGCCGTACTATTTGCTACTCGCATGAAAAGTATGGCTTTCGGGTTACTCGCTACTTAGCCAGTATTTCCCATTGACTTACATTTTGCTTGCTACTCGTAACAAATATACGAGTAGTGGACAGTGCTCGCTAAAAGCATAGCGAGAACAAATCGTTAACTACTCGCTCAATACTAGTCATCACTATCAAAAGCTGCGGAATTAATCTATATCAGAGTCAAAGGGCTGCAAAAAAAAGCATGGAAAAAATGAAAAGCTTCAGAGAGGAACGTCATTGAAAAAACAAAAAAAAAACAAAAACACATGGACTTTTGATGTAGATTTTTCTGCAAAATCATAATTTATTTTTCCTCCTGAAAATAACACTGTTACCCTAATAACATAGGGGAAGCTCTAACCATCCACACATTTCTCCTTTCAGTTACCATGAGCTTAGATTAGATGGTGATGAAGTTGGACCTAACTGATCCCAGCCTGGCTTATAGAGAAACTTTGCCACAAGGAATTAAACCCTTCTCTAGGTAATGGAGTTTTGCTAGGATAACCCATCACTGGACAACGGATTGGGGTCTGAATTCTGGACACTAATAGTGAAAATAAAGGGGGGAGTGGGGGATGAGCACTGGTGCAATGCTTTGTCCCGGTCACCATTTTCCCCCACTGTGCAGGATTGTGCAGCGCAGCCCCATTGCAAACAATACTGCATTGCAGAAGTCTGGGACTCCATCTCTCTTCCCAAGTTTGTTAATCTTTAATTTTATAAATCTATATAAACATAAAATTAAAAAAAAAAATCTTGATCAAGAGGTCAGTGATTAATGAACAAGCTCAAAAGATGGAGAACTAATCTATAACTGCTCTTATCCCGCCATTCCTATATCTCACCAGAGAATCAGACCCCCCAAAGATGAGAATAACGGAGAGAAGGGAATTTTGTTTACTTACCGTAAATTCCTTTTCTTCTAGCTCCTATTGGGAGACCCAGACAATTGGGTGTATAGCTTCTGCCTCCGGAGGCCACACAAAGTATTACACTTAAAAAGTGTAACCCCTTCCCTCTGCCTATACACCCTCCCGTGGATCACGGGCTCCTCAGTTTTGGTGCAAAAGCAGGAAGGAGAAAACTTATAAATTGGTCTAGGGTAAATTCAATCCGAAGGATGTTCGGAGAACTGAAAACCATGAACCAAAAGAACAATTCAACATGAACAACATGTGTACACAAAAGAACAACCAGCCCGAAGGGCACAGGGGCGGGTGCTGGGTCTCCCAATAGGAGCTAGAAGAAAAGGAATTTACGGTAAGTAAACAAAATTCCCTTCTTCTTTGTCGCTCCATTGGGAGACCCAGACAATTGGGACGTCCAAAAGCAGTCCCTGGGTGGGTAAAAGAATACCTCAATAAAAGAGCCGAAAACGGCCCCTTCCTACAGGTGGGCAACCGCCGCCTGAAGGACTCACCTACCTAGACTGGCGTCTGCCGAAGCATAGGTATGCACTTGATAGTGTTTTGTGAAAGTGTGCAGACTAGACCAGGTAGCTGCCTGACACACCTGCTGAGCTGTAGCCCGGTTTTTTGAAAAAATACTGAGAGCGCCGATACTTGTCCCTTGAGAGAGCCGAGTGACAAACCCTTGTCCATTCCGGATTGAAGGAATGAAAGAAAAATGGGTAAGGCAAAAGGCCAGGGAGTAAAACCATTATCAGAGCACCAGGACAAGAAGATCCGCCAAGACCTGTAATAGATCTTGGCGGACGTTGGTTTCCTGGCCTGTCTCATAGTGGCAATGACATTCTGAGATAACCCTGAAGACGCTAGGAGCCAGGACTCAATGGCCACACAGTCAGGTTGAGGGCCGCAGAATTCAGATGGAAAAACGGCCCTTGTGACAGAAGGTCTGGGCGGTCTGGAAGCGCCCACGGCTGACCCACCGTGAGATGCCACAGATCCGGGTACCACGACCGCCTCGGCCAATCTGGAGCGACGAGAATGGCGCGACGACAGTCGGATCTGATCTTGCGTAACACTCTGGGCAACATCGCCAGAGGAGGAAATACATAAGGGAGTCGAAACTGCGACCAATCCTGAACTAACGCGTCCGCCGCCAGAGCTCTGTGATCTTGAGACCGTGCCATGAAGGCCGGGACCTTGTTGTTGTGCCGTGACGCCATGAGATCGACGTCCGGCGTTCCCCAGCGGCGACAGATCTCTCGAAACACGTCTGGGTGAAGAGACCATTCCCCCGCGTCCATGCCCTGACGACTGAGAAAATCTGCTTCCCAGTTTTCTACGCCCGGGATGTGAACTGCGGAGATCGTGGAAGCTGTTGCTTCCACCCACAGCAGAATCCGCTGGACTTCCTGGAAGGCATGACGACTGCGCGTGCCGCCCTGGTGGTTGATGTACGCGACCGCCGTGGCGTTGTCCGACTGTATACGGATCTGCCTGCCCTCCAGCCACCGATGGAAAGCCAATAGGGCTAGATACACTGCCCTTATCTCCAGAACATTGATCTGAAGGGAAGACTATCGGAGTCCAGGTTCCCTGAGCCCTGTGGTGGAGAAAAAACGCTCCCCACCCTGACAGGCTTGCGTCCGTCGTGACCACAGCCCAGGTTGGGGGCAGGAAGGATTTTCCCTGCGATAGAGAAGTGGGAAGAAGCCACCACTGAAGAGAGGTTTTGGCTGCAAGGGAAAGACGTCCCTGTCGAGGGAAGTCGACCTCCTGTCCCATTTGCGGAGAATGTCCCATTTGAGTGGGCGCAGATGGAACTGCGCGAAGGGCACTGCCTCCATTGCTGCCACCATCTTCCCCAGGAAGTGCATGAGGCGCCTCAAGGGGTGTGACTGACCCCGAAGAAGAGATTGCACCCCTGCCTGCAGAGAAAGCTGTTTGTCCAGCGGTAGCTTGACTACCGCTGACTGTGTATGAAACTCCATCCCGAGGTAAGTCAGTGATTGGGTCGGTGTCAACTTGGATTTTGGGAAGTTGATGATCCACCCGAACTGCTGGAGAGTCGCCAGAGCGATGGTCAGGCTGTGTTGACATGCCACCCGGGAGGGTGCCCTAACTAGGAGATCGTCTAAGTAAGGGATCACCGAGTGGCCCTGAGAGTGTAGGACCGCCACAACGGATGCCATGACTTTGGTGAAAACCCGTGGGGCTATCGCCAGGCCGAAAGGCAGTGCCACGAACTGAAGGTGTTCGTCCCCGAGGGCAAAACGCAGGAAGCGTTGATGTTCAGGTGCGATCGGCACATGGAGATAAGCATCTTTGATGTCGATCGACGCTAGGAAGTCTCCTTGTGACATCGAAGCGATGACCGAGCTGAGAGATTCCATCCGAAACCTTCTGGTGCTCACATGCCTGTTGAGCAGTTTGAGGTCCAGAACGGGACGGAATGATCCGTCCTTCTTTGGCACCACGAACAAGTTGGAGTAGAAGCCGTGACCATGTTCCTGAGGGGGAACGGGAATCACAACTCCTTCTGTCTTCAGAACGCCCACTGCCTGAAAAAGTGCGTCGGCCCGAGAGGGGGGCGGAGATGTTCTGAAGAAACGAGTCGGAGGACGAGAGTTGAACTCTATCCTGTAACCGTGAGACAGAATGTCTCTCACCCATCGGTCTTGAACATGTGGCCACCAGGCGTCGCAAAAGCGGGAGAGCCTGCCACCGACCGAGGATGCGGTTCGGGGAAGCCGAAAGTCATGAGGAGGCCGCCTTGGAGGCAGTGCCTCCGGCGGCTTTTTGGGGGCGTGACTTAGACCACCACGCATAGGAGTTCCTCTGGCCTTTCTCTGGCCTGTTGGACGAAGAGGATTGGGACTTGGCTGAGGGCCGAAAGGACCGAAACCTCGGTTGTATTTTCCGTTGCAGAGGTCTCTTCGGTTTGGACTGGGGTAAGGAAGAATCCTTTCCCTTGGATTCCTTAATAATTTCATCCAAGCGTTCGCCAAACAATCGGTCGCCAGAAAACGGCAAACCGGTTAAGAACTTCTTGGAAGCAGAGTCTGCCTTCCATTCGCGCAGCCACATGGCCCTGCGGACTGCCACAGAATTAGCGGATGCCACCGCTGTACGGCTAGCAGAGTCCAGGACGGCGTTCATGGCGTAGGACGAAAAAGCCGACGCCTGAGAAGTCAAAGACGCAACTTGCGGAGCAGAGGTACGTGTGACCGCATTAATCTCAGACAGACAAGCTGAGATAGCTTGGAGTGCCCACACGGCTGCAAAAGCCGGGGCAAAAGATGCGCCTGTGGCTTCATAGATGGATTTCACCAGGAGCTCTATCTGCCTGTCAGTGGCATCCTTGAGCGATGAGCCATCTGCAACTGATACTACAGATCTAGCCGCCAATCTAGAGACTGGAGGATCCACCTTGGGACATTGAGCCCAACCCTTAACTACGTCAGAGGGGAAGGGGTAACGTGTGTCATTAAGGCGCTTAGTAAAGCGCTTGTCCGGAAATGCTCTGTGCTTCTGGACAGCATCTCTGAAGTTAGAGTGATCGAAAAACGCACTCCGTGTACGTTTGGGAAACCTAAACTGGTGTTTCTCGTGCTGCGAAGCCGACTTCTCTATAGGTGGAGGCGGGGGAGATAGATCTAGCACCTGGTTGATGGACGATATAAGATCATTTACTAAGGCGTCCCCCTCAGGTGTATCAAGATTGAGGGCAACGTCAGGGTCAGAGCCCTGAGCTGCGAGGTCCGCCTCGTCCTCCAGAGAGTCCTCAAGCTGGGAACCCGAGCAGCGTGAGGAAGTCGGGGAAGATTCCCAGCAAGCCCGCTTAGCCGGTCTGGGACTGTGGTCCGTGCAGGAGTCCTCCGCGTGAGACCTAGGGGCCACCCCGGGAGCGCGCTGCGGTGCGGACCAAGAGGGACCTGGAGGCGATGATCCAACAGGGCCCGGGGCCTGTGTAAGGACCGGTCTGGACTGCAAGGCTTCTAGTAGCTTGGTAGACCATTTGTCCATAGACAGCCATGGATTGTGAAAGTGACTCAGAGTTTCTCAGCAAAAACTGCAAACTCTGTCCCTGCCGCCTGGACAGTGGAAGCAGGGGGGTCTGCCTGAGCCGAGGGGTCCACTAGTGACCGAGGCTCCGGCTGAGCAAGTGAAACAGGGGTCGAGCATTGCTCACAGTGAGGGTAGGTGGAACCCGCAGGTAACATAGCCCCACAAGAGGTACAGGTTGCAAAAAAACCCTGTGCCTTAGCGCCCTTGCTCCTTGTGGACGACATGCTGTTGTCTCCTAGGAGAGTGATCACTGAGGGTATATGGGAAAGGGTAAACAACTCGGATAAGAATATTATATATATATATATATATATATATATATATATATATATATATATATATATATATATATATATATATATATATATATATATATATATATATATATATATATATATATATATATATATATATATATATATACATACATACATACATATATATACATATATATATATATATACATATATATATATATACACATACATATACATACATACATACATACATACATACATACATACACACACACACACACACACTCCGGCACCCTAGGGGGACCAGCACCGGGTGACCGGTGTGGCTTACCGACCGCCCAAAGCGGAGTGTGTGTCCTCCAGATTCCCTGCCTTAGGTCTCCCAGAGCTGCAGAGCTCGTTCCTGAAAATCCTCCACCGGCAGAATGTGTAGTAAAAATGGCTGCCGGAGCTCTCAGGGGAGGAGGGAGCCGTGGGCGGCGCTATGAAAGTGCGGGAATCTGGGGCCCCACAGTGATCAGTGAGGGGGGAGGAAACATACAGGATGCTCCAGCCCTCACCACCGACGTCAGGTCGGCCGTCCCGCCCTTACCCCTGACTGGCAGGCCCGGGGGCGGGAGTTATGCTACTAGGCCGCAATGAAGCCGGGGACTAAATTTAAGACCGCGGCCGACAAACAGGCTCGGTCGGCGCGGAAGTCCCGGTCTTCAAACCAGCAGCTGCTGCAGCGTCCGGGAAACAAGCGCTCTATGCACAGTCCCCATGGGGACACAGAGTACCTTATAGATGCAGGGCCCGGTCCCTGAGGATACATAGACTCCTGTCCGGCAGATTCCCACAGGGGCTGCGGAGGGAGCCCGGTCCCAGTAAATGGATGACCGGTCAGGATCCCACTTCTCCCAGAGCCGCTAAGGGATGGTGAAGGAAAACGGCATGTGGCTCCAGCCTCTGTACCCGCAATGGGTACCTCAACCTTAACAGCACCGCCGACGTAGTGTGGTGAGAAGGGAGCATGCCGGGGGCCCCGTGGGGGCCCTCTTTTCTTCCAACCGATAAAATCAGCAGCTGCTGCTGACTAAAATGGGAATGCATGAGTGGATGTGTGCCTCCTTCCACACAAAGCATAAAAACTGAGGAGCCCGTGATCCACGGGAGGGTGTATAGGCAGAGGGGAGGGGTTACACTTTTTAAGTGTAATACTTTGTGTGGCCTCCGGAGGCAGAAGCTATACACCCAATTGTCTGGGTCTCCCAATGGAGTGACAAAGAAATACGATGTTCTGGTCAATTGAGAAGGAGATTTGTGCTCAGTGTACTCACTGCCATTATCTGGCACAGAGCGATGCATGCACTATGTGGAAAAAAAGGAAACCGGAGTGTGGCGAGTCACTTACTCTGATGTGGGGAGTGGATCTTCTAGAAAATATGGATCCTGCATTGCTTGCTCAGAGGAAATTCTTTTTATCGGGTCCATGGTCAGCAATTTCTGAAGCTTTGAAAAAAAAAAAAAAAAAAGCTCAATTTTTCATTAGTCTACAACTACCCTGCAAATCTATATTCTGCAGATCCCAACCTTGCTTTTTATTTTTTTACGTGTCCTATACAAAGCATGTATAAAGCAGTGATCCCAGGACTACAAAGCTGTTTTGGAAGCCAGCAAAACAATACCAAAAAGTGTACTTTTCATTTTAAAGTGAACCTGTCAGGTGCGATATGCACCCAGGACAACGAGCAGTTCTGGGTGTATATTTCTAATACCTGCCTAACCATCCCTGTTTACACTAGCATAGATAAAAGATTTATAGAAAAAGTATTTCTAAAGATCTTTTACCTTATGCTAATGAGTGCGGGGACTTGTCCCCTGAGCGTTCGTTCCCTGACCAGTCGCCCCCATTAACATGTTACTTTATTTGTCTGTGGAAAAGAGCGCACATAGGGTCTTACCAGGTATGAAATTTAACAAATAAGGTGCCAAAGGCACACTCGCCTGCTGAAGTTGTGATAGGCACAACTCCTTGATGCACATATATCAAAAGTGGTCAGCAGCAGCCCCGAAAAAAAAAATGGTGAACAATAAGGAAGAAAAAAAAAACAAAACAAAAAAAAAAACAGGTTCAATGCTGCGCTAGAGGCCACAAGAATCCATGGATGTGTATTAAAAACCTTTTCTTCATTTCTGCAGGTCAACGTGTTTCAAAGACATATCAGTCTTCTTCATCAGGACACAAGAAACAATACCTGTCCTTTCTTGGTAGATTGAACTTTTTATATAAAAAGGTACTGGACAACCCCTTTATGCTGGATTCCAATATGACATTGCTAACCTATCCTGATGAGTTTGTCTATATCAAAGCTGTGTGTGTGTGTATGGGTAGGAGGGGAGTTCCACAGCCGGCACCGCCACTGATCAGCTTCTTCCTGCGGCCGAATGTGATCAGTTGTGGAGCTGCACAGCAGGGTGCCATCAGGTGCACAGAGGCCGCAGCTGTGCACTATACACCCGCTCCTATTGGAATGAACGAGATCAGATCTGCAGGACCCTCTGCAGCCACTATACCTTTGCAATCCGATCACATCCAGCCACCTCCGGAACTGGGAACAGCTGATTGGTGGGGGGTACTGACCCACACATTGATGACCTAACCAGAGGATAGGTCATCAATATAACAGTAGTGGACAACCCCTTTAAGTACATGATGCTTTGTAAACTAAACAACTTAACCACACCAGTCTGGGTTAATTACATTTGAAACCGTCCTGTGGACTCATCTAAAAAGGGGCACATTTATAGGACCTCTTCTACAGAAGGACAGTGCCTTCAGTGGGATCATATAAAGCGAATAGATCACTTACCAAGTGGAATGTTTTGCTGTCTGGCTTAACTTTATGCTTCTCCATATATTTAATAAGGCTGCAGTTGGTATAACTGAAACATTGAAACATTAAACAAACTAAATAGAATTGGCATTATAACGAACATCAAGAAAACATAGAAATGTCACCTGCTGGCACATACAAATATCACAACGTGTACACAGACACTGCTATCATTTTCATACAAAGGGCAGAGGGTTCTCCAATATCGGTAAGTGCCATACACAATGGCTGAAGCAGAGGTGGAGCAGGCACAACGGTGTTGCACTTAAAGGGCAATTTACACGCTGCGATATCGCTAGCGAGCGTACCTGCCCCCGTCTGTTGTGCGTCACGGGCAAATCACTGCCCGTGGCGCACATCGTTAACACCTGTCACACAGACTTACCTTCCCTGCGATGTCGCTGTGGCCGGCCATCCGCCTCCTTTCTAAGGGGGCGGTTCGTGCAGCGTCACAGCGACGTCACACGGAAGTCGTCCAAAAGAAGCGGAGGGGCGAAGATGAGCGGACGGAAGATCCTGCCCACCTCCTTCCTTCCTCATTGCCAGTGGATGCAGGTAAGGACATGTTAGTCGTTCCTGCGGCGTCACACACAGCGATGTGTGCTGCCACAGGAACGACGAACAACCAGCAGCATGCACTATCAACGATATGAAAAAAAGCAACGTGTCAACGATCTTTAACGTTTTTGCGATCATTGATCGTCGCTCCTAGCCGTCACACACTGCGAGGTCGCTAACTACGCCGGATGTGCGTCGCAAACACCGTGACCCCAATGATATATAGTTAGTGATGTCACAGCGTGTAAAGCACCCTTAAGATGAGACTCTGCAGTGCCCTGTTTTATGTATCCCTGTCAGACCCCAATGATTAATAATTTAGCCCCAATCCATTGGGCTACAATTTTGAGAATAACCTTTTAAAAAGGAATTTGTCAGCAGCTTTAATGTGAGAGCAGCATGATGCAGAAACAGAGACCCTGACTCCCGCAGAGTCACTAACTGGGCTGCTTTGTGTACGGTAGGTTCAATAAAATTACTAGTAATTATCTCCTGCTGATAAAACAGAAGACTAGTTGTCTTGTGCCAGAGTATGAGTTGATGTACACGTAAACTTGTAAGCTCATGTTCACACTGGCCATAAGAGAAAAAAAACAAAGTTGAAAGTATGAACATATAATCTGCTGTAACTAAAATAAAAGCCTAACGCAAATAAAAACATAGGGTACTTAGTAAACACTTTTTTTTTTTTTTTAATCAAAAAGTGTAAAGCCATCCCACCGTGACAAGGTGAACTCAAATCGGGACAATACTTACACTCTCTAATATTAACCCCTTCACGACCGCGGGCAGTAAAATTACGTCCTATTTTAACGTGACTTAACGACCAGGGACGTAATTTTACTGCTTAAAGTTCATTTGATTGCCATGGCCATAGCAACGGCTTTTAAATGATGTCCCCTGCTGTTTCTTACAGCAGGGGACCTTTGCTTCACCCCAGGGGGGGTGGCATCGCCACCCCCCATCGACGATCGATGTGATTGGCTGTTCAAATCTGAACAGCCAACCACATCTTTCACACTGATTTCGGTAAAAATAATGCCGGAAATAGTGCGATACTGTGAGATCCGGCTATGATGTGCTGTAGCAGGTACAGCAGATCATAGGTGGATCTCAAACATGCCGCCCCCAGCCCCTGCAGCACTGATTGTAGCGATCATGCTATGACGCGCAATCGCTCCAATCAGTGTGCAGTGGGGCGGTCTGATCTGCCGGTGGCCGCCCTCCCCAGGCCTGTGCTGGTCTGGGGACCCTCCCCCAATATGTCTGCAGCGTGCAGCACTAGCTGGTACTAGTGGTACCACGCCACCGCTGCTGCTGCCGCTGCTGTCACGTCACGGAGCAGGAGCGGTGAGTATTGTGCTCACCTTGCAGCCCCTGCACGCTCTTGTGATTGCTCCTACGCGCTCTTGTGATTGCTCCTGCGCGCTCCCGTAATGGCCCCTGCCCGTGCCCCCCTGCGATCTGGCCCCCCGACATCCCGATCTGACATCCCGATCGCCCCCACCCCCCCGACATCCCGATCGCCCCCTCCCCCGACATCCCGATCGCGCCCCCCCGACATCCCGATCGCGCCCCCCCCCCCGACATCCCGATCGCGCCCCCCCCCACATCCCGATCGCGCCCCCCCCCACATCCCGATCGCGCCCCCCCCCCCCCCGACATCCCGATCGCGCCCCCCCCCCCCCCGACATCCCGATCGCGCCCCCCCCCCCCCGACATCCCGATCGCGCCCCCCCCCCGACATCCCGATCGCGCCCCCCCCCCCCCCCGACATCCCGATCGGCCCCCCCGACATCTCTATTCTGCAGCTCCTCCGCTCTCCTTGCAGCCCCTGCGCGCTCTTGTGATTGCTCCTGCGCGCTCCCGTAATGGCCCCTGCCCGTGCCCCCCTGCGACCTGCCCCCCCCCCCCCCCATTCTATTCTGCAGCTCCTCCGGTATCTCCCTCCTCCTCTGCTCTCCTTGCAGCCCCTGCGCGCTCTTGTGATTGCTCCTGCGCGCTCCCGTAATGGCCCCTGCCTGTGCCCCCCCCCGCCCCCGACATCCCAATCTGCCCCCCCCCCCGCCCCCGACATCCCAATCTGCCCCCCCCCCCCGCCCCCGACATCCCAATCTGCCCCCCCCCCCGCCCCCGACATCCCAATCTGCCCCCCCCCCCGCCCCCGACATCCCAATCTGCCCCCCCCCCCCGCCCCCGACATCCCAATCTGCCCCCCCCCCCGCCCCCGACATCCCAATCTGCCCCCCCCCCCGCCCCCGACATCCCAATCTGCCCCCCCCCCCGCCCCCGACATCCCAATCTGCCCCCCCCCCCCGCCCCCGACATCCCAATCTGCCCCCCCCCCCGCCCCCGACATCCCAATCTGCCCCCCCCCCCGCCCCCGACATCCCAATCTGCCCCCCCCCCGCCCCCGACATCCCAATCTGCCCCCCCCCCCGCCCCCGACATCCCAATCTGCCCCCCCCGACATCCCAATCTGCCCCCCCCGCCTCCGACATCCCAATCTGCCCACCCCCGACATCCCAATCTGCCCACCCCCGACATCCCAATCTGCCCCCCCCATCCCCGACATCCCAATCTGCCCCCCCCCATCCCCGACATCCCAATCTGCCCCCCCCCATCCCCGACATCCCAATCTGATCTCCCCCCCCCCCCCCCGACATCCCAATCTGCCCTCCCCCATCCCCGACATCCCAATCTGCCAGCCTCCCCCGTGATCTCTATTTTGCAGCTCCTACGGTATCTCCCTCCTCCTCTGCTGTCTCCCCGACGTCCTCTTGCCTGTCTTCACCGGCCGATCACATCTGCCTCCATCGCTGGGTCCTTCTTCCTGGGTCTTCTGCTGAGCTGTCCAACTTCCTGCCTGCTGCTCCTGTAAAGCTGTTCCTCCTGCTAATCCTCTGGGTACTGTGAGTATAACTTTTTTTTTTTTCCTTTTTTTCCTCTATCCCCTGTCCATTTTTACACCTCATGCGTCAGTGCGTCCCGCCAAGCGCTGATCAGGGATGCAGATAACGTATCTGCATCCGTGGTCCGTTTTCGGCGGGACTTTTTTTTTTCCCGTATCTCCGACGCTTTTTGTATCGCATCAGTCAGTGCGTCCCGCCGAGCGCTGATCAGGGATGCACATAACGGATCGGCATCCCTGCTCAATTTTTGGCATGACAAAAAGCATCGGGGATACGGAAAAAAAAAGTCACGCCAAAAATTGAGCAGGGATGCCGATCCGTTATGTGCATCCCTGATCAGCGCTCGGCGGGACGCACGGACTGATGCGATACAAAAAGCGTCGGGGATACGGAAAAAAAAGTATCGCATCAGTCCGTGCGTCCCGCTGAGCGCGGATCAGCATCCCTGCTCAATTTTTGGCGTGACTTTTTTTTTTCCGTATCCCCAGCGCTTTTTGTATCTCATCCGACCGTGCCTCCTGCAGCGGCCGATCAGTGCACTGCGTCTGTGCGTTTGAAAAGACAAATGGCGTTCCTTGTCTTCTGAGGCCCGCCATGCGCCCAAACAATTGATTTCCACCACATATGAGGTATCTGCGTACTCGGGAAAAATTGAATACGTTTTATGGTGCATTTTTTCCTGATACCGTTGTAAAAAGAAAAAAAAAAAAAAAAAAAAAAGCTACCTTGTTGCTGCAAAAATTTAAAAAAAAAATAATTTTCACGGTTCAAAGTTATCAACTTTCAGTGGAGCCCCTGGGAGTACAAGGGGCTCACTAAAGATCTAGATAAATTCCTTGAGGGGTCTAGTTCCAAAATGGGGTAATTTGTGGGGCAGCTCCACTGTTTAGGAACCATGGGGGAGGGGTCTAAAAACGTGACATGGCATCCGCTAATGATTCCAACGAATTTTGCTGTCAAATGGTGCCCTTCTCTTATGAGCCACGCCATGCGCCCAACAATTACTTTCCACCACATGTGAGGTATCTGCGTACTCAGGAGAAATTGCACAATACGTTTTATGGTGCATTTTTTCCTGATACCCTTGTGAAAAAAAAGCTACCTGGTTCAAGTAACAGTTCTGTGGTAAAACAAAAGAAAATTGTATTCATGGCTCAACATTATCGACTTCTGTAGAGCCCCTTGGGGCTCACCAAACATCTAGATAAACTCCTTGAGGGGTCTAGTTTCCAAAATGGGGTCACTTGTGGGGGAGCTCCACTGTTTAGGCACCTCGGGGGTCTCCAAACGTGACATGGTATCCGCTAATGATTCAAACAAATTTTGCTGTCAAATGGTGCTCCTTCTCTTCTGAGCCCCGCCCTGCGCCCAAACAATTACTTTCCACCACATATGAGGTATCGTCGTACTCAGGAAAAAATGCACTATAAATTTCATGGTGTATTTTTTCCTGATACCCTTGTGGAAAAAAAAGCTACTTAGTTGAAGCAACAGTTTTGTGGTAAAAAAAAAAAAAAATTCTTTTCACAGCTCAACTTTATAAACTTTTGTGAAGCCCCCAGGTGTTAAAAGTGCTCACCAAACATCTAGAAAAATTATTTGAGGGCTCTAGTTTCCAAAATGGGGTCACTTGTGGGGGAGCTCCATTGTTTAGGCACCTCAGGGGGTCTTCAAACCTGACATGGCGTCCGCTAATGAGTGCAGCTAATTTTGCGTTCAAAAATTCAAATGGCGCTCCTTGCCTTTCGACCTCTGCCGTGCACCCAAACAATTGATTTTTACCCCATATGGGGTATCAGCGTACTCAGGAGAAAATGCACAATAAACTGTAGGGTGCACTTTCTCTTTTCTCCCTTGTAAAAATGAAAATTTTATGGCTAAAGTAACATTTTTGTGTTAAAAAGTAAAATTTTTATTTTTTCCTTCCACATTGCTTTGGTTCCTGTGAAGCACCTAAAGGGTTAATAAACTTCTTGGATGTGGTTTTGAGCAGTGTGAGGGGTGCAGTTTTTAGAATGGGGTCACTTTTGGGTATTTTCTGTCACCTCGGCCTCTCAAAGTCACTTCAAATGTGATGTGGTCCCTAAAAAAATTTTGTACATTTTGTTGGAAAAATTAGAAATTGCTGATGAACTTTGACCCCTTCTAACTTCCTAACGAAAAAAAAATTTCTTTCGAAAATTGCGCTGATGTAAAGTAGACAAGTGGGAAATGTTATTTCGTAACTATTTTGTGTGACATATCTCTCAGATTTATGGGCATAAATTTTTAAAGTTTGAAAATTGCGAAATTTTCAAAATTTCCGCACAATTTCCTAAATTTTCACAAATAAAAACGCAAAAAGTATCGGCCTAAATTTACAACTGACATGAAGTACAATAGCTGAATAGGATAACTGAAGTGAGCACTAATATATATATATTATGAGTGCAAGCCAAAAAATACAGTTTTTTTTCTATTTTGCTAAATATCTCCTTTTTCCTAATATTCATGGCAGGTATGCATTTCATTATTCACATGTTCAAATTAGCAAGTAGCATTTTTCATTGTATATTCCAATATTTTTCCCATATGCTTGAGGCATTATACCATTATCTAAGTTTGATGTGCAGCCTTATCCTTATATATGAAGTACAATAGGTCACGAAAAAACAATTTCAGAATCGCCAGGATCCGTTGAAGCGTTCTAGAATTATAACCCGTCAAAGTGACACTGGTCAGAATTGCAAAAAAATGGCCCGGTCATTAGGGTGTTTTAGTGGCCGGGTGAAGGGGTTAAAGTATCAACACATATCAATCTGAAGGGCAGAGTGACTGGGTCCCAACCGGACACAACCATGGGAAGCACTAGATGAAATGCCCGGCTCACTGAGAAGGGGGCCACATCCTATTTGTACCAAGTACAAGAGACATCTGGCTAGTGTGAACATGAGCTTACAAGCTGCAGGTATACTCTGGCTCACTGTTTTCTGTAGTCTATTGTATTTAGTACAAATAGGATGTTGCCCCCTTCTCAGTGATCCGGGCATATCATCTAGTGGTTCCCATGGCTGTGTCCAGTTGTGATCCAGCCACTCTCTGCCCTTATTCAGATTGAGGCCTGTTTTGACCCATGGTGAGGTTTTAAATATTAGAGAGTGTAGGTATTGTCCCGATCGGGTACACCTTGTCGCGGTGGGATGGCTTTACACTTTTTTTGATCAAAAAAAGTGTTTACCAAGTTCCCCATGTTCATTTATGTGCATTATGTTTTTAATTTTAGTTACAGCAGGGTATATGTTCATATTTTTATCTTTATTTTTTTTGAAGATAAAACAGATTTTACCAATACTACAGCAAGCAGCCCAGTAATGCACACATCACTGGAATCCATGCTTCAGCCCCTACATCATTCTGTCAAAAAATAGAGCAAAAATCTGGTGACCTATTCCCTTTAAAAAGGATAAAGTGAATATGGATCGAGATATCACAAGAATGCACTCGATCCACCGTGTATAGTAGAATGGGCTACAAACTATATTCCCTAACAAAAAAAAAAAAAACGTACGTGTTTCTGCGAAAATCCTTCATAAGGGTAGAGTGTTCAGGCATTTTCTTTATGTCTTCCCAGTCTTTATCTAGGGACAAAAAAAAAAAGTTATGCAGTAAATCACAATGCCATTATCCATTTATAAGTATGAAAGACAAAACTACTCAACATTGAAATTATAAACACCAAGAAGGAAAAGTCGTGAATCATGGAGATCACAGGATCCATAGACCGGTTAACGATTGTAGTTTTGTTTTTTTCTTTCAAACATGACAACACAAGGCCGCATGTTGGTTGTGCTTCTGTAAGCAGCCTGCGTGATCTAGTCTTGCTACCACGGGCTGCAGAGTCTTAGGACTGGTCTCCCATCGTGCACATCTGGGATGTCATTGGTCGGCAACTGCAAAAGAAGCTGCCAGCAGCGGATCTTGATGATTTGCACAAGTGCATTTAGTTTGGCAGACTACCATTAATAACCTCACTGATCATAGCAAAGGCTGTAAAAACGTGGATTTCCTGCACACGGCGCTCATATGCTATATTTAACAAAGAGAGTTGTTTGAATGTTTAGTTTTAATTTTATTCATGTGATTACCATAACTCCGTGACTTTACCTTTTTGGTGTTGAGACACACACACACACACACACACACACACACACCACGTACGTATAAGGCGGCTTTCACACTACATTTTTTTTAACATGCGTCCTGAACGTTTTTTTAACGCAAAAACGGATCCAGTGCCAATGCGTTTTCATTTCAATGCATTTGCAATGGACTCGCGTCAACCTGCGTTCACCTGCGTTTGCGTGCGTTATAGTGAAGATCCGGCGACCTGCAGTTTAACATTTTTTCAAAAACGCTACTTGTAGCGTTTTTGAGCTGCGGCCAAATACTGCAAATTGCTGGATCCTGACTATACTGCACGCAAACGCATGTGAACGCTGGCATGCTGATAGACAGGATCCTGCTTGCTCTACTGAGCATGCCCAGAAACCAGCCCAGCGTGATCAGTCTCTCTCTCCCCCTCCCCCTTCCGTCTCTCTCCCCCTCCCCCTTCTGTCCCCTGCCTGAGAGCTGCAGACACTCATAACCAAAGTAAATATCGGGTAACCAAGCAAAGCGCTTCTCTTAGTTACCCGATGTTCACGTTGGTTACGTGTGCAGGGAACAGGCAGCCCGGCTTTTAGCAGCTGCGGATGCTCGTAACCAAGGTAAATATCGGGTATCCAAGCAAGTTACCCGATATTTACCTTGGTTACGAGCCTCCGCAGCTGTCGGCTCCCAGTCTATCACGTTCAGTTCCCCTCACTCACAATCACATGACTCCAATGCCCGCCCATAAACAAAGTGACAGGATCCTGCAAAATAACACATGCGTTTGCATGCTTTTTTTGCTATAAAAGCAGGATCCGCTTTTACAGCAAAAAAACCGTTCATGACGCATGTTAAAAAAAACGTAGTGTGAAAGCAGCCTAAGCCAAATGAGTAAAGTTCCCAGAAACATATCACATTATGGAGAAGTTTAAAAAACAAACAAACAAAAAAAAATAAAGCAATAAAGTTCAGCTGCCGTACCTGCAGGGAACCCCATGACATTGAATATTCTATCTAGCTGGTCGTGGTGGTAGGGATTACTAGTCTTTATGTCTTCTTGACGACAATGAAAAATTGGTTCAGATGTTAGAAGTTCTGCAAATATACATCCTATAGCCCATATATCTGAGGAGAGAAAAAAAATGCCACAGTTTATAAAGTGCATAGTACACGCCGGCCACTCAAATGAATGGATAATCAGATCAGGAGAGAGCGAGTCCAAAGAAGCACGGAAGGTTTAATAAAATATACGGCCTTGGATGCACAGCTCACATGGCAGGCGACATACTGTGGCAAAACCTCAGCACTAAAATGCCATTGTGTTGTTTAAGTGTTCCCTTTATTTTTTGAGCAGTATATTGAGTTTTTCTATTCACATACAAAAGATAGAAGGTATAAGTGGAACAGATCAGCAGAATTTCACCCCCCAAACTGTTCATATGCCAATGTAGCCCTTTCAATCACAATATCTTTAAGTGACCAGTCCATTCTTGTGTTACTGAGAAATCAGCATTTGAATTGATATGCAAGTGAGGCTGAAGAGCTATGGGAGATCTGAAGCCTCCGTCACCCCAGCTCTATTCCCGCACAGTGCAGCCTCCTGCTGCTTGACAGACAGCCTCTATGATGTGTGACTTCAGGCAACGAGCCATCAGTCAAGCAGAAGGCAGGAAATACACTATGTGCAGAATTATTAGGCAAACGAGTATTTTGATCACATGATACTTTTATACATGTTGTCCTACTCCAAGCTGTATAGGCTGAGAGCCAACTACCAATTCAGTAAATCAGGTGATGTGCATCTCTGTAATGAGGAGGGGTGCGGTGTAATGATTCCAACACCCTATATAAGGTGGGCTTAATTATTAGGCAACTTCCTTTCCTTTGGCAAAATGGTTCAGAAGAGAGATTTAACAGGCTCTGAAAAGTCCAAAATTGTGAGATGTCTTGCAGAGGAATGCAGCAGTCTTGAAACTGCCAAACTGTTGAATCGTGATCACCGATCAAGCGTTTCATGGCAAATAGCCAACAGGGTCGCAAGAAGCGGTTTGGGCAAAAAAGGCGCATAACTGCCCATGAATTGTGGAAAATCAAGCGTGAAGCTGCCAAGATGCCATTTGCCACCAGTTTGGCCATATTCCAGAGCTGCAACGTTACTGGAGTATCAAAAAGCACAAGGTGTGCCATACTCAGGGACATGGCCAAGGTAAGGAAGGCTGAAAAACCACCACCTTTGAACAAGAAACATAAGATAAAACGTCAAGACTGGGCCAAGAAATATCTTAAATCAAAAAAGGTCAGTGGAGCCTCTGTTAGGAGTCTCAACACAGAAAATAGCCAGATATCCTTCCGGGAAGGACCTAGCCACTCTTTGGCTAGGTCCTTCCCGGAAGGATATCTGGCTATTTTCCTTGTTGAGTCTAACAGAGGCTCCACTGACCTTTTTTGATTTGCATACTTCCCAGGGGGCAATGCACCTAGGATTTCACTGTTTTGAGCGCCTTTGTTGGCTGCCGGCAATGTTTTCTCTCGCTGGTCTCCCCGAGATCAGTGATTCTTTTGTCTTGTAAGAAATATCTTAGACTGATTTTTCAAAGGTTTTATGGACTGATGAAATGAGAGTGACTCTTGATGGGCCAGAGGCTGGATCAGTAAAGGGCAGAGAGCTCCACTCCCACTCAGACGCCAGCAAGGTGGAGGTGGGGTACTGGTATGGGCTGGTATCATCAAACATGAACTTGTGGGACCTTTTTGGGTTGAGGATGGAGTGAAGCTCAACTCCCAGACCTACTGCCAGTTTCTGGAAGACAACTTCTTCAAGCAGTGGTACAGGAAGAAGTCGGTATCGTTCAAGAAACACGACTTTCATGCAGGACAATGCTCCATCACATGCATCCAACTACTCCACAGCGTGGCTGGCCAGTAAAGGTCTAAAAGATGAAAAATAATGACATGTCCCCCTTGTGCACCTGAGTCTTTTGGGTTGATTGAGAACACAGTTGTTAATCAATAATAAAAAAAAATCCTCTAAAATTCAACTTTGCTAATAATTCTGCACACAGTGTAGAGCTGGAGTGACAGAGGCATCAGATCTACAAATAGCTCTTCAGCCTCATTTGCATATTAATGCCAAAGCCGATGTCTCTAACAGAGGAAGGGACTAATCGTGTAAAGGTGTCCTTGACTGGTCTTTGAAAAAGCTACATGTGCATATAGTTTGGGGAGTGATATCCCGCTGATATTTTCCCTTTAAACAAGTGTTGAGAAAGCTGCACAAATTTTCAATGCATAAAAGGGGTTGACTACGTTTTTTTTTTTTTTAAGACTTCCATGGCAGGAGCAAAAAAAAAAAAGAGAATTTTGTTTACTTACCGTAAATTCTTTTTCTTGTAGTTCCGACATGGGAGACCCAGACCATGGGTGTATAGCTAGCGCCTCCGGAGGACACACAAAGCACTACACTCAAACGTGTAGCTCCTCCCTCCGGGCTATATACACCCCCTGGATGACAATCTACCCAGTTCAGTGCAAAAGCTGAAGGAGGACATCCACCCATAAGTAGAGAGAGTAAAACTCGGCAAAACCAGAACTCTGTCTACTAACAACAGCCGTGAAACACACGGAACAAAAAACTGCCAACAGGCAACAGGGAGGAAGCTGGGTCTCCCATGTCGGAACTACAAGAAAAAGAATTTACGGTAAGTAAACAAAATTCTCTTTTTCTTTATCGTTCCTTATGGGAGACCCAGACCATGGGACGTTCCAAAGCAGTCCATGGGTGGGAAAGAAACTAAACTGAGAAGTAGGCAAAACCTAACTTCACAAATGGGCGACAGCCGCCTGAAGGATGCATCTGCCCAAGCTCGCATCTGCCGAAGCATGAGCAAGCACTTGGTAGTGCTTAGAAAAAGTGTGCAGACTGGACCAAGTGGCAGCCTGACACACCTGCTGAGCCGTAGCCTGGTGCCTGAAAGCCCAGGAGGCACCGACAGCTCTAGTCGAGTGCGCCTTAATCCCCGGCGGGGGAGGCACCTGAGAACACTGGTAGGCATCGGCGATAGCCGACCTAACCCAACGAGCCAGGGTCGGTTTAGATGCCGAGAGGCCCTTGCGCTGACCCGTGGTTAGCACAAAAAGTGAGGTGCTCCGCCGAAAAACGGCGGTGCAAGACACAGATTCGGAGCGCCCGCACCAAATCCAAGGTGTGCAACGCCTTCTCAAAGCGATGCACAGGGGCCGGACAAAGAGAGGGCAATGAAATGTCCTGGTTAAGGTGGAAGGAAGACACCACCTTAGGGAGAAAGTCCGGAGTCGGACGCAGAACCACCTTGTCTTGGTGAAACACCAAAAAGGGGGATTCCGAAGAAAGCGCAGCCAAATCAGAAACTCTCCTGAGAGAAGTTATGGCTACTAGAAAAACAACTTTCTGTGAAAGTCTAGACAAAGGAACCTCCCTGAGAGGCTCAAAAGGGGATTTCTGTAAGGCCGTGAGGACCAGATTAAGGTCCAAGGGATCCAAGGGCCGTCGGTAAGGAGGGATGATGTGAGATGCGCCCTGCATGAAGGTGCGCACCTGAGCCAGTCGGGCGATACGCCGCTGGAACAATACCGACAAAGCCGACACCTGTCCCTTAAGGGAATTGAGGGACAGACCCAACTGTAGACCTTACTGTAGAAAAGACAGGATGGTCGGCAAGGAAAAAGGCCAAGGAGCATGGCCGGAAGAGCGGCACCAGGATAGGAAAATTCTCCAAGTCCTGTGGTATGTCTTAGCCGAGGAAGACTTCCGAGCTTGAGTCATGGTGGAGATGACCTCAGAGGGAATGCCTGAAGCCGTCAGGATCCAGGACTCAAGAGCCACGCCGTCAATCTGAGAGCCGCAGAATTCTGGCGGAAGAACGGACCTTGAGAGAGAAGGTCTGGGCGGTCCGGGAGATGCCACGGCACCTCTACGGACAGGCGGAGCAGGTCTGGGTACCAGGCTCGCCTGGGCCAGTCCGGAGCAATGAGTATGACTCGACGGCCCTCCATTCGGATCTTGCGCAGAACCCTGGGCAGGAGCGCTAGAGGGGGAAACACATAGGCCAGACTGAACTGAGACCAATCCTGAACCAGTGCGTCTGCTGCGAAGGCTTGAGGATCGTGTGAGCGAGCCACGTAAACCGGAACCTTGTTGTTGTGCCGGGAAGCCATTAGATCTACTTCCGGAGTGCCCCACTTGCGGCAGATTGATCTGAACACTGACGGATGCAGGGCCCACTCGCCGCCGTCCACGGTTTGACGGCTGAGATAATCGGCCTCCCAGTTTTCCACGCCGGGGATGTGGACTGCGGATATGGTGGACTTGGAGTCCTCCGTCCACTGGAGGATTCGTTGAACCTCCAACATCGCCAGACGGCTGTGAGTTCCGCCCTGGTGATTGATGTAGCCTGGAACACAAAGCGTTGAACTGGGTAGATTGTCATCCAGGGGGTGTATATAGCCCGGAGGGAGGAGCTACACGTTTGAGTGTAGTGCTTTGTGTGTCCTCCGGAGGCGCTAGCTATACACCCATGGTCTGGGTCTCCCATAAGGAATGATAAAGAAATAAAATTAAACTTAACTCCTTTTTATCTTTGCCATTTTGGTAGACTCAGTGTTTAGTTCACTGCAGCAATTACCAGCCTGCCATCCATGTGACTGCTGCAGCCGATCACTAGCCGCAGCAGTGATGGCTGCATGTATATCCATACTATGGGATGGCTGCATGTATAGCCCTACTATGGGATGGGATGGCTGCATGTATAGCCCTACTATGGGATGGGATGGCTGAATCTATAGCCCTACTATGGGATGGGATGGCTGAATCTATAGCCCTACTATGGGATGGGATGGCTGAATCTATAGCCCTACTATGGGATGGGATGGCTGAATCTATAGCCCTACTATGGGATGGGATGGCTGAATCTATAGCCCTACTATGGGATGGGATGGCTGAATCTATAGCCCTACTATGGGATGGGATGGCTGAATCTATAGCCCTACTATGGGATGGGATGGCTGAATCTATAGCCCTACTATGGGATGGGATGGCTGAATCTATAGCCCTACTATGGGATGGGATGGGATGGGATGGCTGAATCTATAGCCCTACTATGGGATGGGATGGGATGGCTGAATCTATAGCCCTACTATGGGATGGGATGGGATGGCTGAATCTATAGCCCTACTATGGGATGGGATGGGATGGCTGAATCTATAGCCCTACTATGGGATGGGATGGCTGAATCTATAGCCCTACTATGGGATGGGATGGCTGAATCTATAGCCCTACTATGGGATGGGATGGCTGAATCTATAGCCCTACTATGGGATGGGATGGCTGAATCTATAGCCCTACTATGGGATGGGATGGCTGAATCTATAGCCCTACTATGGGATGGGATGGCTGAATCTATAGCCCTACTATGGGATGGGATGGCTGAATCTATAGCCCTACTATGGGATGGGATGGCTGAATCTATAGCCCTACTATGGGATGGGATGGGATGGCTGAATCTATAGCCCTACTATGGGATGGGATGGGATGGCTGAATCTATAGCCCTACTATGGGATGGGATGGGATGGCTGAATCTATAGCCCTACTATGGGATGGGATGGGATGGCTGAATCTATAGCCCTACTATGGGATGGGATGGCTGAATCTATAGCCCTACTATGGGATGGGATGGCTGAATCTATAGCCCTACTATGGGATGGGATGGCTGAATCTATAGCCCTACTATGGGATGGGATGGCTGAATCTATAGCCCTACTATGGGATGGGATGGCTGAATCTATAGCCCTACTATGGGATGGGATGGCTGAATCTATAGCCCTACTATGGGATGGGATGGCTGAATCTATAGCCCTACTATGGGATGGGATGGCTGAATCTATAGCCCTACTATGGGATGGGATGGCTGAATCTATAGCCTACTATGGGATGGCTGAATCTATAGCCCTACTATGGGATGGCTAAAATCTATAGCCCTACTATGGGATGGGATGGCTGCATGTACAGCCCTACTATGGACAAACTTCATGTTCCTTCTGCGCAGGTGCTGGTGAGTCACTGGTACTTGTGTATAATGCAAGGTTTCTGGGCACTGGAGAAGACTGGGAGCGGTAGTACCAGTGACCTGCCGACACCTGAGGAAGTAACTAAAGCCTGTGCTCATAGTGGGGCACAGAGGGAGTGCGCAGGCGCGAGATTTCCGGACGAGCACCGAATGTCAGAGGAACAAAGCGATACTGATGGGAAGCAATACATATGATAATGAAGTTGAGGAGGCAGTGCCATCTTCCGGGCAATGTTCTGCTCATAGCCTGGAAGAGCTCATTAACAAAAGTCTTAAAAGATGATTTATCCATAAAAAGGCTTCTGGTATGACACATACAGTTAGGACTTTTCAGTATTCTATAACCTGTATTCCAATATTGATATGTTAGATAGGTCAAATGTGGTGACAGATTCCCTTTAAGGGTAAAAAAAAAAAAAGTTATATTAATGAGCAGAGCTCAAGGAGCACAAAAAATGTAATATTCATGAAATGCGTCTTTTAGGATTTGCATTTTGACATTTCAAAGATGATGATAATTAAAGAGGAAATTCCCTAAGAAAAGAAATGAGTGGATTCTTGTGACCTTTTTAGTTTTTGCTTGGCAGAATCTCAGTATGGCAACGAAAACCGAAGCAAAATAATCACAGGCGTTGGTGAAGCTTAAAGTGAACCCACCCAACAAATATATAATTAAAGTGTATAGAAATAGCCTTCTACAGTTGTATAGGAAAAATGGTCTACATCCAGAATTTGAGACTGGTACAGACCATACTTCTCACAGCTCAGGGTTTGCTACAAATTGTACCCGTTAAACAATATTCTACCGTATATTCTATACGGCTCGTGAAAAATTCCGTGCTTGCCGCTGATTGAGAGTGACCAATGGAGCCTCGTTCTCCGAAAGCAGCTCCATAGGATTCGAGGGTAGTCATGGGACATTACACCATTAGATTACATCGGAACTTCAAGGATTTATTTTTCATTATTAAATTGGTGAATGAGGGAAAGTGGGGGACTATATTCAAATTAAGTGTGTGGTCTTTTTAACTCTACTCTTACCGGGTTAGTAATGGGAATATCTGATAGACTCCTTTCCATTACTAACCTCTGGGCTTGATGCCAGTTGCCAAATCACGGAAATGACGCAATGGATGCGCAATTTCTGGGGTAGCTGTTGGCTGCTATTTTTAGGCTGGGAGGGGCCAAATAACCATGGGCCTTCCAAACCTGATAATACAAGCCCCTAATTGTCTGTTTTACTTTGTCTGGTTATTAAAAATAAAGAGAATCCACACGGTTTATTAACCAGTTCACTACCAATGATGTACCTATACATCATTGGTCGTGTATGGCCCTTTAACGCGGGCTAGTGTGGCATTGTGCGGCTAACAGGCGAGTGTGGATCGGAGATCTAGATCTTAACCCACGACCATCTTCTCTACTCACCAATAGCTTTGGTATAATGTCTGGCTCCTAGGAGCAGCTCTGGAGCTCGATACCAGAAAGTAACAACTACGGGATCTAAATCAGCTAAAGGCTTTAAAGGTGAATTAAATAACCGGGCGAATCCCATGTCCGCTGCAAAAGACAAAAGAAATGAGCATGAGTTAAGCAAGTTCAGACCTATTAGCCATTACTTGTGCGTTTATGGATTTTGTGTGAACACTGTAATAAGCCCCATTTTAAGGCCCTTGTGCCTTTTTAAAAGGGAATCTGTCAGCAGGTTTTTGCTACTTCATCTAAGAGCAGCATGATACAGGCAAAGATCCTGAATCCAACGATTTATAAATTAGTTTACTCAGTGCAGTGCTTTAGATTTGGCAATGCTGCAGACGTTAGAAAGCTGCTCCTGCCAACACAATGTACAATGTCTATAGACCGTGAGATGCTTATCATAGGAAGAGGTATGGTCACACTAGCTAGTAGTCCAAGCAATGATAATCACCTGAAGCTAAAACAATCATTGCAAAATAACACGGCACTTGATAATAGATGCATTGCTGAAATCTGTATTAACCTCTACATGTTAACAGATTATATAGCAAAAACCTGCCGACAGATTCCCTGTAAGAGCTTCGACAGAAACCGAACAGGACCGGGTTGTTGCTGGACTAATCTTGGCTCTTCAAAGAATATTATTTTGTTAAACTCTAGAGAGTTCAAAAAATTATTATACCTAGCTGCATTTCATGAATCACGCAGCAAGTTCCCTTTAAACATGGAAAAAGCGATATTTTTTACATGTGTTAAGGTTATCTTTAGCCAATAAAGTTGCTCTAAACCTCTAGTGTCCAAACTGAAGATATTTTCCACCTCTCCAATATAGATCTGCTATCTCTAACAAAGGAAAGGGAGCTCTGATGGATTTCTAATATTTTGCATATGTACTAAGCTAATTAAAGGACAAATTCTGAATGGTAAATTTAATTACGAAAAGTTGGTAAATTATGCACAGAATTTTTTTTTTTTTGTGTACTTGGCTTTTAACGTGAACCAGCACTACAGATTCAGCTCAGGGTAACACCATACTGCCTGATCACATCTATACACAGTATGGAACGGGGCAAAACGGTTTAATTATCACAAGAAACTACAATAAAACCCCCAACCACGCACTTTACAAATTCTGAATCCCCACATTCCTGCATCTTGGTAATCCAGTTATTAATAGCAGAGCTTTACTAATGGTGTCAAACAGTTTAGCAGTCTGATAACTGGATATAGCAGGGTACAAAGGAAAATCCATTTTCTACACAAAGTCTCCTTGACATTTTAGAGATATGAAACAAGGCTGATTTAAATTTTTTTTTTACAAACCTATTTTTACTCGTCCTCGTTCCGGACCTTCACCCATGACTAAAATATTAGCGGGTTTCTGTGTAAGAGAAGAATAGAATATGATCAGTGTTACAGGTTTACAGAACAACAATTAAAAAGTCGAGTTGGCGGCCCGCGTCTCCCAAAGAGTCGAGTTGGCGGCCCGCGTCTCCCAAAGAGTCGAGTTGGCGGCCCGCGTCTCCCAAAGAGTCGAGTTGGCGGCCCGCGTCTCCCAAAGAGTCGAGTTGGCGGCCCGCGTCTCCCAAGAGAGTCCCGTTGGCGGCTCGAGTCTCCCAAAAGAGTCCCGTTGGCGGCTCGAGTCTCCCAAAAGAGTCCCGTTGGCGGCTCGAGTCTCCCAAAAGAGTCCCGTTGGCGGCTCGAGTCTCCCAAAAGAGTCCCGTTGGCGGCTCGCGGCTCCCAAAAGAGTCCCGTTGGCGGCTCGCGGCTCCCAAAAGAGTCCCGTTGGCGGCCCGCGTCTCCCCAAGAGTCCCGTTGGCGGCCCGCGTCTCCCCAAGAGTCCCGTTGGCGGCCCGCGTCTCCCCAAGAGTCCCGTTGGCTCCCCGCGTCTCCCCAAGAGTCCCGTTGGCGCCCCGCGTCTCCCCAAGAGTCCCGTTGGCGCCCCGCGTCTCCCCAAGAGTCCCGTTGGCGCTCCGCGTCTCCCCAAGAGTCCCGTTGGCGGCCCGCGTCTCCCAAAAGAGTCATGAAGTTCTAGATCATTACTATCCTAGAGGTGCAGTGAGCATGCAAACATAACATGGGCAATGAAGAATGAATAATTACATTTTTACCACTAAAATGATGTTTTACGCCCAAGTTGTTAAAGTTTTATAGTTAATAGGAAAAAGAAAAAAAAAAAAAAAAAAAGATTGACCACAGTTTGTTGTGTAATTTTTCCTAAGTAACAATACCCTACATGTAAATCTGGAACTATTTTTCAAGCAAAGCCATGAATATTACAGATTTTGACGTTTCGGTTTGCAGCTGCCATGTCAGAGCTTGTGAGGTTCCAGAGCTGAAGAAATCCACACAATTTCGGCTGAGCAGGTGGCTAAATAGTAATGCTCAGCCACAGACTCCGGAGGGAAGGAGCACTATTTGATCCTTGGAGCTTGTGGACTCCATATCCAGAGCCCCTAAGTGCCAGAAGAGCAGAATGATTCCTCAAGTGACCCCATTTTGGAAACAACAGCCCTCTAGGAATGTAACTGCAGGTTTGGTGAGGATTTTGACTGAGTGTTTTCCAGAAATAAGCAGCATTAGATGTGGCTGAGTGAAAATTAGAAATATAGCATTTTAGTGCCTGTACATTGTAGTGCCTACAGATTCTGCCTAGCTTGTGCTTCTGGAAACACATACCCAATAAATTAAGCGGGCTCTCCAACACAGAAATACTAAAGATGTGGATGTAAAATGTGATTTAAGCGCACTATGGAGCTCCGAAGAAGGGGGACATTGTATTAGGGAGCGCAGAGTTTGCAGGATTTCTTTTTTGGAGGAAGCCATGGTGCTTTTCCAGAGACTTTGTGATGGGTCCTTTCGCACTGCGATTGTGTTCCCGTTCCGTGGCCCAATCGGGTCTTCTGTCCGAATTCCCTGCAAAACAGCATCTGGTTGTCCACCTCCAGTAAGTGTATACCCCCAAAAGGGTGCATGACAGAGCACACGGTGACTATCTGGACGATTAAAGTCAGTGGCCCTGTTGGCGTATACATCCTAATCCCATTTTGCAAGGGGTTCGGACGGAAGACCCGACAGGACCACTGAATGGTGAGAAGAAAGCAGTGTGAAAGCGGCCTTATGTGTAACATTGAAGCTCCCTATATTTCCAATGACAGACAAGAGTGTAGACTTTGTTTTTTTTTTGTGTGGAAGGAGTCAAAGTTTTTACTGTGAACATTTTACAGGACATTTTGGACCACATTTATCCGGTGCTCTATGCTGAGCACTTACATCAAGGTTTCCATCTGAATCTCCCAATGAAGTGACTCAGAACACCCCGGAGGGATCCATTCACTATAATGATGCAAGATGATACTTTGGATTCTGACCTCATTTCGGTGGTGTCAATCTTTTCAGATTTGTCCAAAACTGGTTGACCGCACTATTATGAAAGCTTAAAGAGATAGACACTGCTGGATCTTAGGCCGGACACAGTCCAAAGTGGCTCTGTCTGCCTTATTATAGTGACTCTTCACTAATGGGCTTCGTCTGAATCCTGTATTTCCGAGATTTACCCGAAAACCCCGATGTACATGCTCAGTGCAGAGCGCAGAATAAATATGAGTAGAGTATTATTGCGATCTTTGGGAAGCAGAATAAACAAATCAACAGCAATTTAATTTTACATATTCTTTATGCCATTCACCGTGTGGTATAAATAAGACAGTTTAATTCTTCGTTTCGGTGCCATTACAGCGACACCAAGTTTATATTGTGCTTTTAGGTTTAGCTACTATTACACACAAACACTTTAGTTTTTTGCATCACTATACTTTGACCGCTATAATTTTTTTCATTTTTCTGTCGACAGTCATGTGAGGGCTTGTTTTTTTGCAGGCTGAGTAGATGTTTTTGTCTGTCTTAATTTCCAGATACGTAACTTTTCTTCATCTCTTTTATTCCGATTATTGAGAACATCAAAAACGCAATTTAGTATTTTTCAGTGTGTTACGCCGTTCACCGTGCAGTAAACTTGATAAGACCGCTTTATTCCTCAGGTCAGTACAACAATAAATAATAAATTTTATTCATTTATATAGCGCTATTAACTCCACATCGCTTTACATACCGTATTTTTCGGACCATAAGACGCACTTTTTTTCCCCCCAAATGTTGGGGGAAAGTGGGCGGTGCGTCTTATGGTCTGAATATAGGGCTGCGGGGAATGAGGGTGCTGCGGTGGAGCGGGTCAGTAGCAGCCTGCCGTGACCACATGGACCCGCTCATTTAATATGAACGCCCATCATCTCTCAGCGCTGAAGCTGGCACCGACAGGTGGGCGGAGTGATGGGCAAGGGATAAACAGCCGGCCCGCATGATCACCCCTGGCAACTGCAGCCTGGAGTGATCATGTGAGGCTGTATTCACTGCCCCCCGCACATCATCATCAGCGCGAGGTGCAATGAATCAGTACGGCATACTCACCGTTCCCCTGCAGCACCGCGATCTCCTCCAGTCTGTGCCGGTCAGCTGAGTTGCGTGGAGACTAGCGCCGCGCACAGCGATGACATAATTGCTGTGCGCACGTGTCCACATGGGACAGACAGGAGGAGATTGCGATGCTGCAGGGGAACGGGGATGGCTCCACTCAGCGGCGCTGCCGCTGACAGACGGTAATAGGAGCGATGCTGCAGGGAGTGAGGTGAGGTAAGGTGAGTATGAACGTTTATTTTTTTTTTTTATGTGCCACAGGATGCGGCCATACACCAGGATGATGGGGGTATATGAGCAGCGCTGGGGAGTATATGAGCAGCGCTGGGGAGTATATGAGCAGCGCTGGGGAGTATATGAGCAGCGCTGGGGAGTATATGAGCAGGACATTACCCCATAACAGTGTCAGGAGCAGATCCTCGCCCCATAAGTGTGTCATGACCACATTTTTTTGCTTAAAATTTTATTTCCCATTTTCCTCCTCTAAAACCAGGGGGCGTCTTATGGTCCGGTGTGTCTTCTAGTCCGAAAAATAAGGTACATTGGCAACACTGTCCCCATTGGGGCTCACAATCTAGAGTCCCTATCTGTATGTCTTTGGAGTGTGGGGGGAAACCGGAGAACCCGGAGGAAACCCACGCAAACACGGGGAGAACATACAAACTCCTTGCAGATGGTGTCCTAGGTGGGATTTGAACCAAAGACCCCACCACTGCAACGCTGCAGTGCTAACCACTGAGTCACCGTGCCGCCCTACAATTACAGTGATACCATGTTTAGGGTCTGTGCGCACTGGGAAATTTGCTTCTCAAGAAAAATACGCAGCCTCTGGCAGAATTCCAGACCCGCGGTAAAAACAAACTCACGGTTTGCCGCGAGTTGGTCCCTGCGTTTTTTTTTCCCATTATCTATGGCAAAAACGCAGGCACCTGCAGAAAAGAAGTGACATGCTACTTTTTTTCTGCAGAAATTCTGCAGCAAAACCTATAGAAAAAAAAAAAAAACGCAGTGTGCGCTCAGCATTTTGGTTTTCCGATAGATTTTGCTGGGGAAGGACTGCAGAAAGGTTATGAACAAAAACAGCATCTTTTCTGCGGCAAAACCGCAGCAAATCTGCGACAAAAAACGCAGCGTGCGCACAGGGTCTTGTGGCTTTTTTTAGGTTTTGCCTCTTTCACACAAAAAAATTTTATAGAAATAAAATTAGAACTTGCATTGCTTTATTCTGACAGCTTTAGCTTTTCCAATAATGGAGCCAAGTGGGGGCTTGTTTTCTGTGGGCTGAGATGTCATTTTCAGGGCTTAAATCTAAATTACTTTTGACCTTTTGAACACGTTTTTATAGATGTTTAAAACCAAAAAAAAATAAATAAATAAATCACAACCAATTATACACTATTAACTCAGCCCCTAATACACTGTTTTCTTCTTCTTCTTCATTAGTTTAGCTCACCGAATTTACATGTTACATAAAACTGCCAATGTGCCGAGTGCATAAAAAATAAATTGCCACGTTAAAAGGCAAACAAAGGTGTGACCTGATATGAACCACAGGTGCAGCTGAAGTGCTCAACAATCCGACCGCAAGGCCAACTATTCCAGCATTACTACCGGAGGTGATAAGCCTCTCAACCGCTCAAATCGGATTAGTTCTCATTACTAGTACAGCAGCACATTGTCTAGGCAGGTGCAAAGTCTAATGTCTCTTTGTCGTACAGGTCGGCACCGCTGGGAGTCCAGACTTAAATTTGCCCGTAGGCGGGAGAAGTGGCTTGCCTGGTTAGCTTTGCGGAGTGACTTACAGGCTAGCTACTGATCGCTAGCAGATTTTGGTTCTTTGACGATCTTATAACAAAACTTGCGCTATATTCAAAATATAGTACTGCAAAACACTAAGGTGCGGCGATTTCTCTTTTCTACACATAACTAGGGATGATCGAATACCTCAAATATTCGGCTTCGCGAATAATTGCCAATAGGTCGCCGCTATATTCGATGCCCAATGTAAGTCTATGGGGAACCCGAATAATAACTATTCGGAACTATTAGGGCTTCCCATAGACTTACATTGCGCATCGAATAGTCACATAGCGGTGACCTATTCGTCGGATATTCGCGAAGCCGAATATTTGAGGTATTAGATTATCCCCAATTATAACATTTTGTGTAATATGAAATACTTTATGGTCCTAAAAAAAAAAAAAAAAAAAAAAGAAAGAATGCCATAAGTAAAACATCTAAATACCTTTATATAGAAAGTCAAACTTGTTTAGTCTATGAACCAAGCCCAGTAGTAAATTAAAATAGCTGCCATTTGTTACAGAAACCGGTCCTAAAATGCTAATAGCAAAGGCCCATGTGAGCATGTAGAGTAGGAAACTGCTCCCTCCATGTGTACAAAGATGTTCTCCCAGTGGATATCCTGATCTAATACAGGAGATGGCAGGAATGCTAAGGTAAGAAGAGGCTGCTCACACTGCTGTCCTCCCTGTCTTGGCGATAGCAGGAGTACCGTGATGAGAACAGGCAGCCTACACTGCTTACCTCAGCACCCCTGATGTCTCCACCATGTCTTTTTGAGCTAATAGTGGAGATACCAGGAGTACTGAGGTAAGACGTGGCTGCTTATACTGCTGTCCTGTGTCAGCTCAGACAGGGTGGACAGCAATTTGAGCAGCCCCTTAACCAAGCACCACTGGTACCTCCAGTATTAGGTCAGCAGTGTGAGCAGCCTCTTACCTTACCAAACCTGGTGTCTAAACTTTGTTTTCCTGATCTAATAGTGGAGCTATAAAAGGGCCGTTTCACACATCCGGCTTTTTGCCAGATTGGCAGATCCGGCGCACTCCAGTACAGTGTGATACAGTACAATGGCAGAGCGGCAACTTCCGGGTCACATGCTCCGGTCACATGACAGCATGTGACCGGAGCTTGTCGCGACACTGCCATTGTACTGTATTACACTGTACTGGAGTGTGCCGGATCCACGGAAAAGCAGAATGTGTGAAACGGCCCTTAGGGGTACGGAGATCAGAAGACGCTGCTGTCCACCTTCTCTTTGAATGCAGAGCATCTGATGTGACCTGGGGATAGCTTGATAATGCATGGTATAAATCACAGCAGCTGCTCAGCATTCAGATGGACATTATGAACAGCAATAATACAACAAGGCTACATAGTGTTCATGGGGAAAGTTGATAACAGAACAATAGAGAAGGGGTTTATGTCGCGCTATTCATCAGGAAGGAGAACAGAGAGATGATCAATGTTCCTTTATTGTAGCTTGTGTCTACGCATTTCAGGAGCTCTGCTCCCTTCATCAGGACATACAGCACAAAAACAACATCTCAATATATGTTATGTTGTTTTTGTGCTGTATGTCCTGATGAAGGGAGCAGAGCTCCTGAAACGCGTAGACACAAGCTACAATAAAGGAACAGTGATCATCTCTGTTCTTCCTGATGAATAGCGCGGCATAAACCCCTTCTCTATTGTTCTCTGTTATCAACCACGGGGGCTGCAGCAGATTTCATCCCAACAACATAAGCTTTCATAGGAGTTGTGACTGTCACAACTCCTTGAGGTGAGTGCATTCCTTTTATTTTCCCCGGATATATACCGGGTAAGACCCTATTGTGCTTTTTCTCTCCACAGTTTACTTCGTCATGGGGAAGAAGGGAATTTTGTTTACTTACCGTAAATTCCTTTTCTTCTAGCTCCAATTGGGAGACCCAGACAATTGGGTGTATAGCTACTGCCTCCGGAGGCCACACAAAGTATTACACTTAAAAGTGTAAGGCCCCTCCCCTTCTGGCTATACACCCTCCCGTGGGATCACGCGCTCCTCAGTTTTAGTGCAAAAGCAAGAAGGAGGAAAGCCAATAACAGGTTTAAAGACAAATTCAATCCGAAGAACATCGGAGAACTGAAACCATTCAACATGAACAACATGTGTACCCGAAAAAAACAAAAATCCCTAAGAAAACAGGGCGGGTGCTGGGTCTCCCAATTGGAGCTAGAAGAAAAGGAATTTACGGTAAGTAAACAAAATTCCCTTCTTTGTCGCTCCTAATTGGGAGACCCAGACAATTGGGACGTCCAAAAGCAGTCCCTGGGTGGGTAAAAGAATACCTCGTGATAGGGCCGTCAAACAGCCCTGTCCTACAGGTGGGCAACCGCCGCCTGAAGGACTTGTCTACCTAGGCTGGCGTCCGCCGAAGCGTAGGTATGCACCTGATAATGCTTGGTAAAGGTGTGCAGACTCGACCAGGTAGCCGCCTGGCACACCTGCTGAGCCGTAGCCTGGTGCCGTAATGCCCAGGACGCACCCACGGCTCTGGTAGAATGGGCCTTCAGCCCTGAAGGAACCGGAAGCCCCGCAGAACGGTAGGTTTCAAGAATTGGTTCCTTGATCCACCGAGCCAGAGTGGATTTGGAAGCTTGCGACCCTTTACGCTGACCAGCGACAAGGACAAAGAGTGCATCCGAGCGGCGAAAGGGCGCCGTGCGGGAAATGTAGATCCTGAGTGCTCTGACCAGATCCAACAAATGCAAACCTTTCTCAAATTGATGAACTGGATGAGGACACAAGGAAGGTAATGTGACATCCTGATTGAGATGAAAGGGGGATACCACCTTAGGGAGAAACTCAGGAATCGGACGTAGAACCACCTTGTCCTGGTGAAACACCAGGAAGGGAGATTTGCATGAGAGCGCAGCTAGCTCGGACACTCTCCGAAGAGACTAGACCGCTACTAGAAAGGCCACTTTCTGTGAAAGACGAGAAAGGGAAACATCCTTCATAGGCTCGAAAGGCGGCTTCTGGAGAGCAATTAGAACCTTGTCCAGATCCCAGGGCTCTAACGGTCGCTTGTAAGGAGGGACGATATGACAAACTCCTTGCAGGAACGTGCGTACCTGAGCAAGTCGTGCTAGGCGTTTCTGAAAAAATACAGATAGCGCTGAGACTTGTCCTTTAAGGGAGCTGAGCGACAAACCTTTTTCCAACCCGGATTGCAGGAAGGAAAGAAAAGTAGGCAATGCAAAAGGCCAGGGAGAAACTCCCTGAGCAGCGCACCAAGATAAGAATATCTTCCACGTCCTGTGGTAGATCTTGGCGGAGGATGGTTTTCTAGCCTGTCTCATGGTGGTAATAACCCTTCGAGATAATCCTGAAGACGCTAGGATCCAGGACTCAATGGCCACACAGTCAGGTTCAGGGCAGCAGAATTCAGGTGGAAAAACGGCCCTTGAGATAGCAAGTCTGGTCGTTCTGGTAGTGTCCATGGTTGGCCTACCGTGAGGTGCCACAGATCTGGGTACCACGATCTCCTCGGCCAGTCTGGAGCGACGAGGATGGCGCGACGGCAGTCGGCCCTGATCTTGCGCAGCACTCTGGGCAACAGTGCCAGAGGTGGGAACACATAAGGTAGCCGGAACTGCGACCAATCTTGAACTAAGGCGTCTGCCGCCAAAGCTCGGTGATCGTGAGACCGTGCCATGAAAGCCGGGACCTTGTTGTTGTGCCGTGACGCCATCAGGTCGACGTCCGGCATCCCCCAGCGGTGACAGATCTCCTGAAACACGTCCGGGTGAAGGGACCATTCCCCTGCGTCCATACCCTGGCGACTGAGGAAGTCTGCTTCCCAGTTTTCCACGCCTGGGATGTGAACTGCGGATATGGTGGAAGCCGTGTCTTCCACCCACGTCAGAATCCGTCGGACTTCCTGGAAGGCTTGCCGACTGCGTGTTCCACCTTGGTGGTTGATGTACGCTACCGCTGTGGAGTTGTCCGACTGAATTCGGATCTGCTTGCCTTCCAGCCACTGCTGGAAGGCTTGTAGGGCAAGATACACTGCTCTGATTTCTAGAACATTGATCTGAAGGGTGGACTCTTCCTGAGTCCACGTCCCTTGAGCCCTGTGGTGGAGAAACACTGCTCCCCACCCTGATAGACTCGCATCTGTCGTGACTACCTCCCAGGATGGGGGTAGAAAGGACTTTCCTTTCGACAAAGCGGTGGGAAGAAGCCACCACCGAAGAGATTCCTTGGCCGCCTGAGAAAGGGAGACGTCTCTGTCGAGGGACGTCGACTTCCCGTCCCATTGGCGGAGAATGTCCCATTGTAGTGGACGGAGATGAAACTGCGCGAAAGGGACTGCCTCCATTGCTGCTACCATCTTCCCCAAGAAGTGCATGAGGCGTCTCAAGGGGTGCGACTGGCCCTGAAGGAGAGATTGCACCCCTGTCTGTAGTGAACGCTGCTTGTCCAGCGGAAGCTTCACTATCGCTGAGAGAGTATGAAACTCCATGCCAAGATATGTTAGCGATTGGGTCGGAGTTAGATTTGACTTTGAAAAGTTGATGATCCACCCGAAACTCTGGAGAGTCTCCAGCGCAACGTTCAGGCTGTGTTGGCATGCCTCTTGAGAGGGTGCCTTGACCAGTAGATCGTCCAAATACGGGATCACAGAGTGACCTTGAGAGTGCAGGACTGCTACTACTGCTGCCATGACCTTGGTGAAGACACGTGGGGCTGTCGCCAGCCCGAAAGGCAGGGCTACGAACTGAAGATGTTCGTCTCCTATAACAAAGTGTAGAAAACGCTGGTGCTCTGGAGCAATCGGCACGTGGAGATAAGCATCCTTGATGTCTATTGATGCTAGGAAATCTCCTTGAGACATTGAGGCGATGACGGAGCGAAGGGATTCCATTCGGAACCGCCTGGTTTTTACGTGCTTGTTGAGCAGTTTTAGATCCAGAACAGGACGGAATGACCCGTCCTTTTTTGGCACCACAAACAAGTTGGAGTAAAAACCGTGACCTTGTTCCTGAAGAGGAACGGGGGTCACCACTCCTTCCGCTTTTAGAGTGGACACCGCTAGCCGCAGAGCATCGGCTCGGTCGGGAGGTGGAGAAGTTCTGAAGAAGCGAGTTGGAGGACGAGAGCTGAACTCTATCCTGTACCCGTGAGACAGAATGTCTCTCACACAACGGTCTGTGACGTGTGGCAGCCAAATGTCGCCAAAGCGGGAGAGCCTGCCACCGACCGAGGATGCGGAGAGAGGAGGCCGAAAGTCATGAGGAAGCCGCCTTGGTAGCGGGTCTTCCGGCTGTCTTTTTTGGGCGTGACTGAGTCCGCCAAGAATCTGCGCTCCTCTGATCCTTATGAGTCCTTTTGGACGAGGAGAATTGGGACCTGCCTGAGCCTCGAAAGGACCGAAACCCCGACTGTCCTCTCCTCTGTTGGGGTTTGTTTTGTCTGGGCTGAGGTAAGGATGAATCTTTACCCTTGGAGTGCTTAATGATTTCATCTAAGCGCTCCCCAAACAGTCGGTCACGAGAAAATGGCAAACTGGTTAAACACTTTTTGGAAGCAGAATCTGCCTTCCATTCTCTTAACCACAAGGCTCTGCGTAAAACTACGGAGTTGGCGGACGCCACTGCCGTACGGCTCGTAGAGTCTAGGACAGCATTAATCGCGTAAGACGCAAATGCAGACATTTGAGATGTTAAGGGTGCCACCTGCGGAGCAGATGTACGTGTGACCGTGTCAATCTGTGCAAGACCAGCTGAAATAGCTTGGAGTGCCCATACGGCTGCGAATGCCGGAGCCAATGACGCGCCAATAGCTTCATAGATGGATTTCAACCAGAGCTCCATCTGCCTGTCAGTGGCATCTTTAAGTGCCGCCCCATCTTCCACTGCAACTAAGGATCTAGCTGCAAGCCTGGAGATTGGAGGATCTACTTTGGGACACTGGGTCCAGCCCTTGACCACGTCCGGGGGAAAAGGATAACGTGTATCCTTAAGCCGTTTGGAAAAACGCTTATCCGGATAAGCGTGGTGTTTCTGGATTGCCTCTCTAAAGTCAGAGTGGTCCAGAAATACACTTAATTTACGCTTGGGATACCTGAAATGGAATTTCTCCTGCTGTGAAGCTGTCTCCTCCGCAGGAGGAGGAGGGGGAGAAATGTCCAACATTTTATTGATGGACGCTATAAGATCATTCACTATGACGTCACCATCGGGTGTATCCAAATTGAGAGCGGTCTCAGGATCAGAATCCTGATCAGCTACCTCCGCCTCATCATACAGAGTCCTCCTGCTGGGACCCTGACCAGTGTGATGAAGTCGAGGGCCGCTCATAGCAAGCTCGCTTAGGCTGTCTGGGACTGTCGTCCGTGTCAGAGCCATCACCCTGGGATGCAAGAGACGCCCCCGGATCCCGGAGCTGTTCCAACTGAGGGGGACCAGGGAGCAATGAGTTAACAGTGTCCATGTGAGTTACTGGTCTAGACTGCAATGTTTCAAGAATTTTAGTCATAGTCACAGACAATCTGTCAGCAAAGACTGCAAACTCCGTCCCTGTCACCTGGACAGTATTCACAGGAGGTTCTGCCTGGGTCACCTCCAGCAGAGGCCCCGGCCGAGCAAGTGCCACAGGGGCCGAGCACTGCACACAGTGGGGGTCAGTGGAACCTGCCGGTAGAACAGCCCCACATGCGGTACAAGCAGCATAAAAAGCCTGTGCCTTGGCACCTTTGCTTTTTGCGGTCGACATGCTGTTGTGTCCTCTGAGAAATCTAGGAGGATATATAGCAGAGAATCCCCAGCGACCGTACAGTGCAATGTATAGCTGCAAGCATAAAATACAAATATACACTTCGGCACCAGTGGGGGTCAGCCCTTGAGGGCAGCTTACCGCCCGCTGAAAAGCGGGTGTGTGGGCACCAGAATCCCGTGTCTGGGTCTCCCAGTCTCCTCTCTCCAGCTCAGACTGCACACAGGAATGGCTGCCGGCGTCCTGTGAAGAGGGGCGGACCGTGGGCGTGCCTCAAACAAAGTGCGGGAAACTGGCGTCCCACTGTGCCCAGTGTGAGGGCTGGAGTATGCAAAGCAGACTCCAGCCCTCTGCGCTGACATTCTGTACAGCGTCCCGCCCTTCCCCTGACTGGCAGGCCTGGGGGCGGGAACGAAACGAAACTAGGCCGCAAAAAGCCGGGGACTCGAGTAATAAGCGCGGCCGTCATATATGCACGGCCAGCGCGGAAGTCCCCGGCGCACCACAAGTCCCAGCCGCGCCGCAGCGCTAAAAACTGACAACAGCGGCCGCGCGGCAGTTTCAAATACATGTCCCCTCTCAGCAGAGCTGTAGATAGGAATGGCACCAGCGCGCAGCGCTGTTGTCCCCGGCGCACTAACACACCCAGCAATGCTGCGGTGTGCGCGCGATATGTACGGGGACACAGAGTACCTTGACGTAGCAGGGCCTGTCCCTGACGATACTCAGCTCCATTCCAGCAGATTCTCCAGGGGCTGTGGATGGAGCACGGTCTCAGTGCCTGGAGACCGGTAAAATCCCACTTCACCCAGAGCCCGAAGGGGGATGGGGAAGGATGCAGCATGTGGGCTCCAGCCTCCGTACCCGCAATGGGTACCTCAACCTTAACAAACACAGCCGACAAAAAGTGGGGTGAGAAGGGAGCATGCTGGGGGCCCTAGTATGGGCCCTCTTTTCTTCCATCCGACATAGTCAGCAGCTGCTGCTGACTAAACAGTGGAGCTATGCGTGTATGTGTGCCTCCTTCGCACAAAGCATGAAAACTGAGGAGCCCGTGATCCCACGGGAGGGTGTATAGCCAGAAGGGGAGGGGCCTTACACTTTTAAGTGTAATACTTTGTGTGGCCTCCGGAGGCAGTAGCTATACACCCAATTGTCTGGGTCTCCCAATTAGGAGCGACAAAGAAAGTTGGAATGTCTGAAGAAGAATAGGGGTACCAGGATTAAATCTGTGTTTTCCATTTTTTTTAATTTTTTTTTTTACAATATTTAAGTTTCATACACGTATAAAATCGAAAAAGATCTCTGGGGAACATTTTTTCCTTGACTATTTTTTTTCCCTCGGCAACTGTGGCATCTATGGGAGCCCCAGTTACAGGGGATAAATGCCTGCTGTGCCAGGATTCTTTGGTAGATGTGATGTGTGTGCTACGGTCTGACAGCTTTGAAATGCAGATTTGTCTTTTCAAGGCATAATGCTCACTTTAGCCAGTAAAAGAAAGGGCAGCTGGAGACCCAAGCAGCCTCTGCAAGATACCCTAGATACCAGTCACTTTAACCCCAAGCCATTAATTTACAACGGTAGGGGGGTTAACGCCCCCAGGACAAAGCCATAAGGTTATGGCTTTTGGTTGTTAAAGGGTTCATCCTTACAGTGTTCAAAGAACGCAATGGATGTGCAAATGCCAAATACGGATTTCTTCCAGATTTTTAGCAAATGAGATAAGGATACAAGTTACACTTTAGCCTAATATGCATGAGGGCCTTCTGTCAGATGAACCCACTAAGAGGGTTTTAGCCAACAGTCGAATGGCTATGGAGACCCCTCTGACAACTGAGCGTCAGGAGAAATGTTGATTGACGTGTCTGATTTTAGACAGCAGTAATTTTTTTTAATAACATAATTAATGGTGTAGACATCCTCCAAACAGTTTTTTCTTATTTTCCTAAAAATGGCAAATGTGCAAAATAATCCAAAAAGTATCTTATTAATTTTGCTATAACTAATAATTTGTGAAATTTGTCAGAGGCCATTGCCACGGTCAGAAACCCCATTCCCAAAGTATACACCAACTCAAAGGGAATCTGGCACCAGGTTTTTGCTCCCCCATCTGAGAGCAACACAACGTAGAGATAGAGACCCTGATTGCAGCGATGTGTCACTTACTGGGCTGTATTTTGATAAAATAAATGATGTTTTCTCTGCTGCAGATCTAGAAGTTATACAGAGCACTTGAATATGCTGTATTACCTGGAAGCTCACCAAGTAGTCCTGTGTGATAATCTAATTAAAGTGTGATTTCATCACAACTACACTAAGCTGCCAAGTAAATGACATTGCTGGAATCAGGTTCTCTGCCCCTACATTATGCTGCTCAAAGATTAGGAGGCAAAAACCTGGTGACAGATTCCCTTTAAAAACAACCCCAGAGAAGGCAGCAGTATTGCTTCGGGGCCCAAATAAACCCCAACACTAGTCACTCCTTTTTCTTCTTCAATGCTTAGAAGCGTTGAATAAGAAGAGGACTTGAAATTTATTCTGTTTCAACAGAACATTACATGAGTGGCCACCTCAGCGGGGGGTCCCAGACCTCACAAGAGAAAACGGATCAGAGATTATTTATGTACATGAGAACACATTTTAGCATTCACATTTTCCAATACAAAATCCTCAACACCAACAATCTGCAGTGAACCCTAGAAAATAATACAAACCAGGCACCTAATGTGTCCATTATGTACTGCGTCTCCAGACCAAAAATGAACAACAGGCCACTGCCGGGCCCCCGCTGCGTGTCCCCAATATGCCAGTACTTGCTCTTGAGGTCTCAATAATCCACCTTTATTTTCTTGGAATTTTCAGCATCCCACAGGAATGCGGATAGGAGAATCAAGCCAGATTGTTTCAACAGACTCAACACTATTTTGCATGGACCCCTCCTGAAAAATCAGAAGTGTAAATGGGCGGGGGGGGGGTGGGTCCGTAGAATCAGTGTAGCGCTCTACAGAATAAGTAACAACCTTTTTAACAAAAAAAAAACCACTAAGAATTTCTACACTGTGGTTGGTGACTTTTCTAACATGCATTTGTGATGTAAGTTTGTCATTAAAAATATTAAAAAGAAATAAAAAAAAAAAAATGCTGCATGCGATTCAACCTTAACCCCATTACGACCGCGTTACGTTTTAAAACGGCACTAAAAAAGGGTACTTATTCCTTTCTGCCGTTTTAAAACGGCGGTCGGAAAAAAGGGTCTAGCGCCCCCCAGAGTCAGAAAATTTCCGGGGTCTCAGCTGCCGGGGGTAGCTGAGACCCTGGAGATCATGATTCGGGCCGGATTTTCCGGTCCCCGCTCACCTGATGACCGGTATACACCGTATACCGATCATCAAGTTATAGTAAATGACCGCGCCGGTAAAAAATCATTTATCTCCCATCTGGCATGATCAAACATGCCAGATGGGAGATAAATCTTTTTCCCGGTTCCCTCCGGTCCCCTCGGTATCCCCAAAGTGCCCCCCCCGACCCCCAACCCCCTCCCGAAAATCCAAGATGGCCGCGCGCATCGGAGAGCACAGCAGCGCGCCGGCCGCATTTACAGTGTTCCTATGGTTTCTGTCGTATGTGCCATAACACATACGACAGAAACCTGCTCCCTAGGCCCTGCCGGGTCCCCCCCTACCCCCCCCCTGGTGTCCCCCGGTGTCATACATACCGGAGCGCTAATCCCCCGCGGCCCCCTCCTCCGGCTCCTTCTCTGCAGACTCCGGTCACATGTGCAGAGCGCGGCTGTCAGCTTCCTGTGTTCAGGACGCTGGCTGCTGCACAGAGTCTGTGGCTGTGACCCGGGGAGAGTAGGTGCAGATTCTTTGCACTTACTCTCCTCAAATGGAGGGTCTGCCCTCCTAGAAAATGGGGGATACGTTCCCTGAACGTGCCCCCCATATTCTAGAAGGTCCAGAGGCGACGTGGGACGTCCAAATGGATTATAGTGGATTTTTTTTTTTCTTTTCAATAAATTGGTCAATCAGGGAATGTTTTGGGGAGTGTTTTTTCAAATAAATTTTTTTTTGTTGTCAATTTTTTTTCTTATTACTGTCAATTAGTTATGTCGGGTATCTGATAGACGCCGTGACATAACTAATTGCTGGGCTTGATGCCAGGTGACATTACACACCTGGTATCAACCCCATTCATTACCCCGTTAGCCAACGCACCAGGGCGCGAGATGAGCTGGGGCGAAGCGCCAGAATTGGCGCATCTAATGGATGCGCCACTTCTGGGGCGGCTGCGGCCTGCTATTTTTAGGCTGGGAAGAGTCCAATAACCATGGCTCTTCCCATCCTGAAAATACCAGACCCCAGCTGTCAGCTTCACCTTGGCTGGTGATCTAATTTGGGGGGACCCCACGTTTGTTTTTTTTTTTTTAATTATTTATTTATAAATAATTAAAAAAAAAAACAGCTTGGGGAGCCCTCCAAATTGATCACCAGACAAGATGAAGCTGTCAGCTGTGGTTTGCAGGCTACAGCTGTCTGCTTTACCCTAGCTGGCTATCAAAAATAGGGGGGACCCCACGTCATTTATTTTAATTATTTTTTTTTTTTTTTGGGCTAAATACAAGGCTAGGCATCCTTTAGTGTCACATGAAAGGCACTAAAGGGCGCCAGCTTAGAATATGCAGGGGGGTGGGACGTTATATATGTTTGACATCTATCCATTCATCCATTGTAGCATTTTACGCTGTGTGCCCACAATCAGGGTTTGCAACGTTTTGGGCGCAGAGTGTTTTCCCTGCATCCATAACGCTGCGCTCTGCAGTAGAAGCACAGTGGAAGGATTTTTAGAAATCCCGTGCCCACTGTGTTTCTTTTCTCCGCAGCATAAATCGACCTGTGGCGCAGCTTCCCGAGCCTCAGCATGTCAATTTATGCTACGAAGATGAGTGTTCTTTGCAGGTAGAATAGAACTAAAGTCCACAGCAGCCTGAACCCAAATCGTGGGCATGGGCAGCTGCGTTCTCCCGTGGACAACACTCACATTTCTGCAGGAGGCCGACACTGGATACTAGACGCCGTGTCGCTGGATCATGGCCACATAGCCTAAAGGCTACTTTACACGCTGCGATATCAGTCCCGATATCGCTAGCGTGGGTACCCGCCCCCATCTGTTGTGCGACAAGGGCAAATCGCTGCCCGTGCCGCACAACATCGCGCAGACGCATCACACATACTTACCTGCCCGGCGACGTCGCTGTGACCGGCGAACCGCCTCCTTTCTAAGGGGGCGGTCCGTGTGGCGTCACAGTGACGTCACTGAGCGGCCGCCCAATAGAAGCGGAGGGGCGGAGATGAGTGGCCGGAAAATCCCGCCCACCTCCTTCCTTCCTCATAGCGGCCGGGAGGCAGGTAAGGAGAGCTTCCTCGTTCCTGCGGCGTCACACATAGCGATGTGTGCTGCCGCAGGAGCGACGAACTACATCGTTACTGCTGCAGTAACGATAATCGAGAATGGACCCCCATGTCACCGATGAGCGATTTTGCACGTTTTTGCAACGATGCAAAATCGCTCATCGGTGTCACACGCAGCAACATCGCTAATGCGGCCGGATGTGCGTCACCAATTCCGTGACCCTAACGACTCCGCATTAGCGATGTCGCAGCGTGTAAACCCCCCTTAACAGTGAGAAATTTGTTGCTACAGCAACATTTTTGTGAAGTACCTGTGGATTCAAAATGTTTACTATACTCCTGAATAAAATCCTTGAGGGGTCCAGTTTCCAAAATGAGGTCACTTGTGGGGGGTTTCTGATGTATAGGTACCCAAGGGGCCCTGCTAATGTGACATGGTGCGCGCAATTTACTTCAACTTTTCCAAAATTCAAATGGTGCTCCTTCCATTCCAAGCCCTCCCATTTATCCAAACAAAGGTTTTTGGCCACATGTGGGGTATCCCTGCGCTCACAAGAAATTAGATAACCTGTGGGGTACACGTTTTGTTGTTGCCTCTTGAAAAAGTGAAAAATGTGTCGCTAAATCAACATTTTTGTGAAAAAAATGAAAATTTCAATATGGCAACCTAAGCTTATCAAATTCTGTGAAGTATTCGTGGATTCAAAATGCTCAATATACACCTAGATTAAAGCCTTGAGGGGTCTTATTTCCAGAATGGGGTCACTTGTGGGGGACCTCCACTGCTTAGGCACCTCAGGGGCTCTCCTAATGCAACATGGCGTCCGCTATTGATTCCAGCCAATTTTGCAGTCAAATTGCACTCCTCTTCTGAGCCCTGTAGTGTGCCCAAACAGTTGATTTCCACCACATGCAAGATATCAACAAACTCAGGAGAAATTGCGCAATAAATTTCATGGTGATTTTTTTCCTGTTACCCTTGTGAAGAAAAAAGCTACCTGGTTGAAGTAACAATTTTGTGGTAAAATTTTATTTTTTTATTTTCATGGCTCAACGTTATAAACTTCTGTAAAGCACCTGGAGGTTCAGGGTACTCACCAAACATCAAGATAAATTCCTTGAGGGGCCTAGTTTCCAATATGGGGTCACTTGTGGTGTTTTTTTGCTGTTTACGTACCTTAGGGGTCCTCCAAATGCGACATGGTGCCCGCAATCTTTTTCAGCCAAATTTCCTTTCCAAAATTCAAATATTGCTCCTTCCGTTCCAAGCCCTCCCATTTCTCCAAACAAAGGTTTCAGACCACAAGTGAGGTATCACCGCGCTCATAAAAAAGTGGGTAACAAACATTGGGGTCAAATTTTTGGAATTACCTCTTGAAAAAGTGAAAAAATTGATGCTAAAGCAACATTTTTGAGAAAAAAATGAAAATTTTCAATGTGACAACGTAACGTTATCAAAATCTGTGAAGTACTTGTGGATCCAAAATGCTCACTATACCCCTAGATAGAAGCCTTAAGGGGTCTAGTTTCCAAAATGGTGTCACTTGTGAGGGGTTTCTGCTGTTTAGGTACCTTAGCGGACATGTAAATGCAACATGGTGCCCGCAATCTATTTCAGCCAAATTTGCTTTCCAAGATTCAAATATTGCTCCTTGTGTTCCGAGCCCTCCCATTTGTCCAAACAAAGGTTTCTGACCACATGTGGGGTATTGGCGCGTTCATAAGAAAGTGGGTAACAAGTTTTGGGGTTCATTTTGTTGTGTTATTTCTTCTAAAAGTGAATAAATTTGGGGTAGAGCAACATTTTGGGTAAAATTTTATTTTTTGCTTTTCTCATTCCACTTTGCTTTAGTTCCTGTGAAGCACCTGAAGGGTTAATAAACTTCTTGGATATGGTTTTGAGTACTTTGAGGGGTGCTGTTTTGAGAATGGTGTCACTTTTAGGTATTTTCTGTCACTTAGGCCTCTCAAAGTCACTTCAAATGTGATGTGGTCCCTAAAAAAATGGTTTTGTGAATTTTGTTTAAAAAATGGGAAATTGCAGATGAACTTTGACCCCTTCTAACTTCCTAACCCCAAAACATTTTGTTTCAGAAATTGCGCTAATGTAAAGTAGACATGTGGGAAATGTTATTTATTAACTGTTTTGTGTGACATAACTCTCTGGGTTAAGGGCATAAAAATTAAAAGTTTGAAAATTGCAAAATTTTCAAAATTTTCATCAAATTTCCGATTTTTTCACAAATAAAAGCAAAAAATATCGTTCTAAATTTATAACTATTATGAAGTACAATATGTCACGAAAAAACAATGTCAGAATCATTGGGATCTGTTGAAGCGTTCCAGAGTTATAACCTCATAAAGGGACACTGGTCAGAATTGCAAAAAATGGCCTGGGCATTAAGGACAAAACTGGCTTCGTCCTTAAGGGGTTAAAGAAGTTAATTGTGCTATTGTGTGCCATACTCCTAGTAATGTAAACCTTTTATCATGCAAATAGAATCACTTGGTGTCTCCCAGCAGCAGCTCTGAGGTTTACAATGATAGCTTACCCTCCCCAGGCTTACTGTGCTCTGTTACTACAAATTCCATTATGCACTGCAGCAGCCTGATTGCCAGCACTTAGCTCGCCTCCTCACTTCACCATCCTGTGCTGCAGAAAATAGTGGGAGAAACCAAGTGTCAGAGCAGCCCAGGGTAGGTACTAGCCCATCTGGCAATTGCCACTGTGTTTGGGATGCAAGTTTCAGCTGTCTATATTAGTGACTGGATTACCTAAACCCTTTTGCTTTTGAAATGCAAATCACAGCACTTCACTAGGGGTCAGACCCTGTTACTGCTGAATGAAAGTCAGCTTAGCTTGTGTGAGGCAAAGAAGGGAATTTTGTTTACTTACCGTAAATTCCTTTTCTTCTAGCTCCAATTGGGAGACCCAGACAATTGGGTGTATAGCTATGCCTCCGGAGGCCACACAAAGTATTACACTAAAAGTGTAACGCCCCTCCCCTTCAGCCTATACACCCCCCGTGCTGCCACGGGCTCATCAGTTTTGGTGCAAAAGCCCGAAGGAGGAAAAAATTATAAACTGGTTTAAAGTAAATTCAATCCGAAGGAATATCGGAGAACTGAAACCATTTAACATGAACAACATGTGTATACAAAAACAGGGGCGGGTGCTGGGTCTCCCAATTGGAGCTAGAAGAAAAGGAATTTACGGTAAGTAAACAAAATTCCCTTTCTTTGTCGCTCCTTATTGGGAGACCCAGACAATTGGGACGTCCAAAAGCAGTCCCTGGGTGGGTAAATAATACCTCATAATAGAGCCGTAACGGCTCCGTCCTACAGGTGGGCAACTGCCGCCTGAAGGACTCGCCTACCTAGGCTGGCATCTGCCGAAGCATAGGTATGCACCTGATAGTGTTTCGTGAAAGTGTGCAGGCTCGACCAGGTAGCTGCCTGACACCTGCTGAGCCGTAGCCTGGTGTCGCAAGGCCCAGGACGCTCCCACGGCCCTGGTAGAATGGGCCTTCAGTCCTGAGGGAACCGGAAGCCCCGAGGAACAGTAAGCTTCGAGAATTGGTTCCTTGATCCACCGAGCCAGGGTTGACTTGGAAGCTTGTGTCCCTTTACGCTGGCCAGCGACAAGGACAAAGAGTGCATCCGAGCGGCGCAGGGGCACCGTACGAGAAAAGTAGAGTCTGAGTGCTCTCACCAGATCTAACAAGTGCAAATCCTTTTCACATTGGTGAACTGGATGAGGACAAAACGAGGGTAAGGAGATGTCCTGATTGAGATGAAAAGTGGGCAAGGCAAATGGCCAGGGAGAAAACCCCTGAGCAGAGCACCACGACAGGAATATTTTCCACGTCCTGTGGTAGATCTTGGCGGATGTTGGTTTCCTAGCCTGTCTCATAGTGGCAATGACCTCTTGAGATAATCCTGAAGACGCTAGGATCCAGGACTCAATGGCCACACAGTCAGGTTGAGGGCCGCAGAATTCAGATGGAAAAACGGCCCTTGAGACAGCAAATCTGGTCGGTCTGGCAGTGCCCACGGTTCGCCGACCGTGAGATGCCACAGATCCGGGTACCACGACCTCATCGGCCAGTCTGGAGCGACGAGGATGACGCGGCGGCAGTCGGCCCTGATCTTGCGTAACACTCTGGGCAACAGTGCCAGAGGAGGAAACACATAAGGAAGCCGAAACTGCGACCAATCCTGAACTAAGGCGTCTGCCGCCAGAGCTCTGTGATCTTGAGATCGAGCCATGAATGTTGGGACCTTGTTGTTGTGCCGTGACGCCATTAGGTCGACGTCCGGCATCCCCCAGCGGCAACAGATCTCCTGAAACACGTCCGGGTGAAGGGACCATTCCCCTGCGTCCATGCCCTGGCGACTGAGAAAGTCTGCTTCCCAGTTTTCTACGCCCGGGATGTGAACTGCGGATATGGTGGATGCTGTGGCTTCCACCCACAGCAGAATCCGCCGGACTTCCTGGAAGGCTTGCAGACTGCGTGTCCCACCTTGGTGGTTGATGTAAGCCACCGCTGTGGAGTTGTCCGACTGAATTCGGATCTGCTTGCCTTCCAGCCACTGCTGGAACGCTTTTAGGGCAAGATACACTGCCCTGATCTCTAGAACATTGATCTGAAGTGAGGACTCTTGCTGAGTCCACGTACCCTGAGCCCTGTGGTGGAGAAAAACTGCTCCCCACCCTGACAGACTCGCGTCCGTCGTGACCACCGCCCAGGATGGGGGTAGGAAGGATTTCCCCTTCGATAATGAGGTGGGAAGAAGCCACCACCGAAGGGAAGCTTTGGTTGCCTGAGAGAGGGAGACGTTCCTGTCTAGGGACGTCGGCATCCTGTCCCACTTGCGTAGGATGTCCCATTGAAGTGGACGCAGGTGAAACTGCGCGAAAGGGACTGCTTCCATTGCTGCCACCATCTTCCCCAGGAAGTGCATGAGGCGCCTCAAGGGGTGTGACCGACCTTGAAGGAGAGATTGCACCCCTGTCTGTAGTGAACGCTGTTTGTCCAGCGGAAGCTTCACTATCGCTGAGAGAGTATGAAACTCCATGCCAAGATATGTCAGCGATTGGACCGGTGTCAGATTTGACTTTGGAAAATTGATGATCCACCCGAAACTCTGGACAATCTCCAGAGTAACGTTGATGCTGTGTTGGCATGCCTCTTGAGAGGGTGCCTTGACCAGCAGATCGTCTAAGTAAGGTATCACTGAGTGACCCTGAGAGTGGAGGACCGCAACTACTGTAGCCATGACCTTGGTGAAAACCCTTGGGGCTGTCGCCAGGCCGAACGGCAGTGCCGCGAACTGAAGGTGTTCGTCTCCTATGGCGAAGCGCAAGAAGCGCTGATGCTCTGGAGCAATTGGTACGTGGAGATAAGCATCCGTGATATCGATCGATGCTAGGAAATCTCCTTGGGACATTGAGGCGATGACGGAGCGGAGGGATTCCATCCGGAACCGCCTGGTCCTTACGTGTTTGTTGAGCAGTTTTAGGTCCAAAACAGGACGGAAGGACCCGTCCTTCTTTGGAACCACAAACAGGTTGGAGTAGAAACCGTGACCCTGTTGCTGAAGAGGAACCGGGACCACCACTCCTTCTGCCTTCAGAATGCCCACCGCCTGCAGAAGAGCCTCGGCTCGCTCGGGAGGCGGAGATGTTCTGAAGAATCGAGTCGGAGGACGAGAGCTGAACTCTATCCTGTAACCGTGAGACAAAATGTCTCACCCAACGGTCTTTTACTTGTGGCAGCCAGGTGTCGCAAAAGCGGCAGAGCCTGCCACCGACCGAGGATGCGGTGTGAGGAGGCCGTAAGTCATGAGGAAGCCGCCTTAGTAGCGGCACCTCCGGCGGTCTTTTTAGGGCGTGATTTAGACCGCCATGCGTCGGAGTTCCTCTGATCCTTCTGCGGCCTTTTGGACGAGGAGAATTGGGACCTGCCCGCACCCCGAAAGGACCGAAACCTCGACTGTCCCCTCCTCTGTTGGGGTGTTTTTGGTTTGGCCTGGGGTAAGGATGTTTCCTTTCCCTTGGATTGTTTGATGATTTCATCCAATCTCTCACCAAACAAACGGTCGCCAGAAAATGGCAATCCAGTTAAGCACTTTTTGGAAGCCGAATCTGCCTTCCATTCCCGCAGCCACAAGGCCCTGCGTATTGCAACCGAATTGTCGGCTGCAACCGCCGTACGGCTCGCAGAGTCCAGGACAGCATTAATAGCGTAGGACGCAAATGCCGACGTTTGAGAGGTTATGGACGCCACCTGCGGCGCAGACGTACGTGTGAGTGCGTCAATTTGCGCCTGACCAGCTGAGATAGCTTGGAGTGCCCATACGGCTGCGAATGCTGGAGCAAAAGACGCGCCGATAGCTTCATAGATGGATTTCAACCAGAGCTCCATCTGTCTGTCAGTGGCATCCTTGAGTGAAGCTCCATCTTCCACTGCAACTATGGATCTAGCCACCAGTCTGGAGATTGGAGGATCCACCTTGGGACACTGAGTCCAGCCCTTGACCACGTCAGGGGGGAAAGGGTAACGTGTATCCTTAAGGCGCTTGGAAAAACGCTTATCTGGACAAGCTCGGTGTTTCTGGACTGCCTCTCTGAAGTCAGAGTGGTCCAGAAACATACTCTTTGTACGCTTGGGAAACCTAAAACGGAATTTCTCCTGCTGAGAGGCTGACTCCTCCACTGGAGGAGCTGAGGGAGAAATATCCAACATTTCATTGATGGACGCAATAAGATCATTCACTATGGCGTCCCCATCAGGAGTATCAAGGTTGAGAGCGGCTTCAGGATCAGAATCCTGATCAGCTACCTTCGCTTCATCATACACAGAGTCCTCTCGCTGAGACCCTGAACATTGTGATGATGTCGAGGGGATATCATAGCGAGCTCACTTAATCGGTCTGGGGCTGCGGTCCGTGACAGAGACCTCACCCTGGGATCCATGAGACACCCCGGGAGGACATTGCTGTTCCAACTGAGGGGGACCAGGGGGCAATGATTCCACAGTGCCCCTGGCTTGAGATGCCGGCCTGGACTGCAAGGCTTCTAATATCTTAGCCCTAGTCTCAGAAAGTCTTTCAGTAAAAACTGCAAACTCCGTCCCTGTCACCTGGACAGTGTTAACAGGTGGTTCTCCCTGGGCCACCCTTAGCAGAGGCTCCGGCTGAGAAAGTGCCACAGGGGCCGAGCATTGCACACAATGAGGGTCAGTGGAACCTGCCGGCAGTATAGCCGTACATGCTGCACAGGCAGCATAGTAAGCCTGTGCTTTGGCACCCTTGCTATTTGTGGACGACATGCTGTTGTCTCCTCTGAGCAATACAGGAGGGTATATAGACAAAAATCAACAGTGCACCATACAGTGTAAAGTATAGTCTATAATCATATAATCTATAAGTACACTTCTGCACTAGTGGGGCCAGCACCACAGGTGCTGCTTACCGCCTGCGCAAAGCGGTTGTGTGGGCACCAGAAATCCTGCCTGGGTCTCCCTGAGCTTGTCTCTCCTCTCCAGCGTTAGCAGAGCTGTAGAGGAATGGCTGCCGGCGTCCTGAGGAGAGGAGGGAGCCGTGGGCGTGACCCAGAAAAGTGCGGGAACTGGTGCCCCACTGTGCAGAGTGAGGGGGGTGGAGTATGCAAAGCATGCTCCAGCCCTCAGTGCTGCCGTCCTGTACAGCGTCCCGCCCTTCCTTTGATTGGCAGGGCTGGGGGCGGGAAGAAAACGAGACTAGGCCGCAAAAGCCGGGGACTCGAGTTATAAGCGCGGCCGCCGTATAAGCGCGGTCGGCGTGGAAGTCCCCGGCGCACTAACAGTCCCAGCCGCGCCGCAGTGATAACCATGGCAGCGGCGGTCAGCGCGGCAGTCCCCCTACACGAACACACTCAGCGATGCTGAAGTGTGTAATGGCACAAACGCAGCCAGCTGCTGTCCCCGGTGCACTAGCACACCCAGCAATGCTGGAGTGTTGCTGTGCGCGGTCCCCACGGGGACACAGAGTACCTCAAAGTAGCAGGGCCATGTCCCTGAACGATACTCGGCTCCTATCCAGCATGGTCCTCAGGAGCTGTGGATGGAGCACGGTCTCCTGTGCCTGGAAACCGAAAGGATCCCACTTCACCCAGAGCCCTAATTTAGGGATGGGGAAGGAAAGCAGCATGTGGGCTCCAGCCTCCGTACCCGCAATGGATACCTCAACCTTAACAACACCGCCGACAAGAGTGGGGTGAGAAGGGAGCATGCTGGGGGCCCTGTTATGGGCCCTCTTTTCTTCCATCCGACATAGTCAGCAGCTGCTGCTGACTAAGCTGTGGAGCTATGCGTGCATGTCTGACCTCCTTCGCACAAAGCATAAAAACTGATGAGCCCGTGGCAGCACGGGGGGTGTATAGGCTGAAGGGGAGGGGCGTTACACTTTTAGTGTAATACTTTGTGTGGCCTCCGGAGGCATAGCTATACACCCAATTGTCTGGGTCTCCCAATAAGGAGCGACAAAGAAAATATGATTCATTCCAAAACATCTACACCAACCATCAGTAGCCCAGTGACAACTTAATTTCACTTGGTCTGATTTCTGTGCCGGAAAAGGAAGACAAAAAGGAAGAAGAATCTGCATAATACAATACTATGATCCCTGCTCATAGAAGCTATACATCCAATAGAAGTATATTACAAAAAGGTATTGTATAGCAGAACTATGATATATGGGAAGGGGGGGTATTGGAAAACCCCTTTAAAAGCAAATCCGTGGAACCGTTGCTCATGGCACAGAGAAGCAGAAAACCTCAATTATGATCAGAACGTAGCCTTTAATGGGAGCCTGTCCTATAGTAGCATGTGATCGCCCCATATAATTAGGTCCGCTTTCCTGTCTTTCTTTCCTCAGATGTCCTTTTCAGGTTTAGCTTTATGTCCAAATGCAACTTCTAATGAGGATGAGAGGGGCCATGCTAATTACCCTCTCCCAGAAACCTGTCTGGCATCTTATCCAGGAAACATCACAATCATACCCTGGCGGTCAGAAGGGGGCTTAATACAATACCAGTCTGGTTGCTGTAATGAAGTGTATCATTCCCTGTGAGTGGAGGAACAGCAATTACTGCATCTGAATGGTTCCTGGATGTGGTGCCAACCAGATAGCTGGCAGAAGGCAATTGGCATGGGGCTCCGGACCATGTTAAAAGTTGGTTTGGGCATAAAGCCAAACCCGACATGGTGCAGGATTACACTGCTGATTATTGGCATAATAGGGTTTTGGGATGTTTAATGCGTGAAAGGTTTTATTTAAAAATAAACATTCTATCTGCCTCATCTTCCGACCCTGCGCACTTTGTCTAGCACAATCTTCATTAATTCTAAGTCTCTACTTCTTAGGAGTCATAGGCCATCTATACATATAACAGAAGTCGTGGATTGTCTCAAGAGGAGCTTCACAGTAAAAGAGTAACTTTTCTCCATTGTTTACCGCCTCTATGGAAACTTACCAGACGCTACAGACAAACTGAACTTTACATGTGGTTTGAGAAATGGTTTTAACAGCGAGTAATGAGAAAATGCACGTAGGATAAGAAGGGTTATGAGGGCATCCAGCTGGGCGGCTCCAGTCCAACAGAGGGACAGCCACTTAACAAGGACAGGGGCTGATAAAGACCACAGGAGCGCGCCATCTCTCCTGAAGATACTGCTGTGCGGCAAGACCCACGGAGGGCTCCACTTGTTTGCTGTATGCTGGTCACAGCGGGGAGCTATTGATTGTGGCTGTGTAAACTGGGACACATCGGAGACACATGGCACAAACTATAATTGCGGCAAAACCTTCCATAGCGACAAATCTGGATAATGGGATGACAATTCTGAGTATAAAGTTGCCAACATGCACACAAGCAAGGACAAATCAATCCGAGCAAGAAAATAAGAGTGCTTCTTAGAGGATTGTACATCCGCGCAGCCTGGGGTCACATCTGCGATTCTCACCTGTATGGCCCAAAAAGATCCATTACATAATCGAGGTATTAGGAAGCAAAAGAGCCCCATTGTTTATTATAAGGTCTGACATTTGTCAGATTATATATGTTTATATACAAGCTTCGGATGAAGATTAATCAGCCTATAAGCTAAACGACCATTCCCTACTTGGGTGCAGAGATCTCCGCTGACCGCTGAATGGAAGACAGATCATACTGCGTGCAGCCGTTGTGATAGAATACTGAGCTCTGTAGCACTCCATCCACATCGCTTTCTGTGTAGTCAGTGTTGGGGGCAGGGTTGGACCAGGAAGCATGAGACATCTAGTCCTGTAGTGATAACTTCCTGCTGATTAAAACACTGATTGTACTGAAACAACAAAACCCAGCCCAGTAAGTGATACATCCCTGGAATCAGGGTCTCTGCTCCACCATCATGCTGCTTTCAGATTACATAGCAAAAACCTGCTCACAAATTTCCTTTAAATGGGTTATCTGTGACCATTTCTCTCTTAATGGGTGCCTAAGATTTTACAGGCAGGTAGTGTAGCTGCTTACTACCTGCCTGTTCTGCTGGTGCGGATCTCTGCCAGCTCTGAGCAGTTACAGACCGCACTTTGTGGTTACTGATTACATCATGCTAATATTGCAGTGGTTTCTCTGCCACCCTGCTTTGAAGTGGCGGCACTATGTCATGCTGATTGACATAGCCTTTTAAGGCTCCTCGCATGACAACGGAACTCACGCCCTGTCGACAGAGCAGCCCGAAAGAGGAAGAGCTGCTCTGCTGATGTGGGGGACAGGAAACAGGATCACCGGTAGGAGCTCTGAGCCGGCAGAGATCAGCGCCAGGCAGAAACGGCAGGTAGATGGCTACTATTGGCTTGAAAGTTCTTAGCCCCATAAGACAATAAAGGGGTTACCTGGAACCATTTTAAGTGTTTGAAGGGAACCTGTAAGGTTCAATATGCACTCAGGACCACGAGCAGTTCTGGGTGTATATTGCTAATCCCTGCCTAACTGTCCCTGTATACACTAGCATAGATAAAGAGAAAAGAGATCTTTAGAAAAAGTATTTATAAAGATCCTTTATCATATGCTAATGAGCGAGGGGACTAGTCCCCTGGGCGTTAGTTCCCCTGGCTAGTTGGCTTCATTAGCATGTTAGCACACCCACAGGGACGTACTAACATGCTAATGGAGCCGACTAGCCAGGGGACTAGTCCCCTCGCTCATTAGTATATGTGACGCCCTGGGCAAGCCAGGGGTCACAGGTAACTACACCACCACACCCTAACACCCCGGTTAGGCACATCAAAGCTAGACCCAGAAACCCTTGTTGCCTTCCTCCAGGGGCTGATGTTCACACCAGGGGGTGGGCCAGGCGGTTGGTCCCGCCCACCGAGGAGTTCACAGTCCTGGAGGCGGGAAAAGAGCTCAGATTAGTTTGTGAGGTTAAAGTGAGAGGAAGGAAAGTGTGGTACAGGAGCAACAGTGAGACTGCGTCCGGGTGTGTGCCCCGGACAGAGACAGCAAGGTTAGCAGACGGCGGTGACCGTCTGCAGGAGTGGCTAATCGGAGTTGCCATAAGGACCGTGGACGGGCGTTGGCCCGGCGGTACCGGACCGGTACACGAAGAGAAGTCAGCACCATTGGCAGGGGCCTTTCGGACCCCGGCAAGGCTTGGAGTCGCCATACAATTTGCCAAATCCGTCAGTGAAGGAGACCTCCTGGGTTTCCAAACAACTAAGTCCCGATTGAAGGCAACAGTCCAACCGAGTGAGAGGGACACCGCCACCACCAAGGCACCAGTTTCTCAGGGCCAGCGCCTGCGGGCAAAGAGGGGCTCCTCCGGTCCATATCCAAGCCGGGGAGCAGGTCACTGGTGGGAACCCATTGGAACCAACAACAGTACTAGGTGCAGGAAAAGAGACAGACAGTCACCGTTAACTACCGGGGAAGAGCAATAGCAGCCGTCCGTGGGAACCGTCCTTCCAGCCGAGTGTTTTACCGTGAACTGTGTCAATGTCTCAGGCTGAGTGAGTACCACCGTGCCATGAGGCACAGCGCTGCCCCCGCGACCCTGCACCTCGCCAGACCCCGCAACCCGCCTGCTACCACTTATCCCTACCCCATTATCGGGCCCCGGGACAACCAACCCCCCTACCCACGGAGGGGAGAACTAACAACGTGCCTGCTCACTGTTACAACTCCCGGGATCCCCGTATAAGGCAGCGGTGGTGTCAACCCTATCACCACGACCGTGGGTGGCGTCACTGACAAACACTAACTCCCCCACCAACAAATCAACCCCCTTTCACTCACGGGCGAGGAGCGCCGCTAGAGGCCCCGGGATCTGGCCCACCGCTCGAGCCACCACAGAGGAGCGGCCAGACCCGAGCAGAGGGAGAGCGCGGCGTCCCCTCCTCCGCCCGCCACACATTAGTAAAGGATCTTTAGAAATACTTTTTCTAAATATCTCTTTATGCTAGTATATACAGGGGTGGTTAAGCGGGGGATTAGCAATCTACACCCAGAACTGCTCATGGTTCTGGGTGCATATTACACCTGACAGGTCCACTTTTAGGCTATGTGCTCACGGGCGCTCGTACCTGCGGATGTATCCACAGGTACGAGCGCATGTTTCTCGCAGCTGCCCGCCGGCGAGATTACAGCGGAATAGCTGCAGGAAACATGCGGACATTCATGCGGCTTACCTGCGAACGTCCCGGCCTCTCTCTCTATAGCGGAGGGCCGGGACATCCGCAGGTAATTCCACATGAATAATTGACATGCAATTATAAATGCGGACATCCGCAGCATGTTCGGCAGCCGCACTTTCCGCAGCGTGGACACAGCACTCCATGTCCCATAGGATAACATGGGGAGTGACTGTACATGCTAAAACCTGCAAATTTATCTGGAAAATCCAGAAAAATCTGCAGGTTTTCCATGGCAAAATCCACACAAACAAGCTCCCGTGAGCACATAGGTGGCCTTAAGGCTATTTAGTCTTTCAGAAAAAAAAAGAAAAAAAAAGCCTTTATCCTGGAGAATCCTGCTAAATGGGTTGTCACATCTGATACATTTTATAATGGAGGATCCATCAATCAGACATATTCGGTCTGGAAGCTCTGCAGAACGTTTTCTCTGCTATGGGAAAATGTGATATTATATGGAGCACATTTTTACAGCTACCAATTAGACAAACTATTGACATGCCAGGGGTGTTAGATTGTAGATTGCTGATGCCCCTGTTGATCACTGTAAATTAAGCTGCTGGGGCTTACACCATTAAGTCTGCACAGTATCCATGCATTTTAAAAAAAAAAAAAAAAAAAAAAAGAAAAAAAAAAAGACACTACTGAAGTAATGTATGCCTGATTCAGATCTTTGGAAAAGGATATCAGTCTAAGGCTATGTACCCACGCTGTGGAAAATTTGTGGAATTTGCCGCGATTTTTTCGTGGAAATACCGCAGATTTTTCAAAAATCCGCAGTACAGTGTGTCCCCAGCCATTTCTATGGCATTTGGGAAATGCTGTGCCCATGCTGCGTTTTTTTTTCCGTAGCGGAAATAATGCGAATTTCCCTGCGGAAAAATCTGCAGCATGTGAATTATTCCTGCGTATTTCTCCGCAGGGTCTCATACTTACCTGCCTTGATAGCAGCGGTGCAGACTGGAGCGCAGTGGAGCTAGGAGCAGGAAGGAGGAGGTGGGCGGGGCCTGTATGAGCTCCGGTCATGTGACAGCCAGAGCAAGTGCAGGCCCGCCCACCTTCTCCTGCACAATGCAGACACGGCCGGAGAGAAGTGCTGGGTGATAGAGGTGAGTATGAACTCCCGATCACTTCAGTACTTGTTCTGCATTGAGGATGCAGTGCCCAAGCCATGGTACTGTATCCTCAATGCAGGACACCGCAGCATATTCACTGTACAACCGCAGCATGTAAACAGACAAAGTTGTGCTGCGGTTTTCTACAAGCTCCTGCGGAATGTTCTGTGGATAAAACCGCAGGACACTGTCCCCGTGGGCACATAGCCTAATACTATGCCCGAGGAGAGTTTAGTATAACCTGTGAAAGCAGGTGGTGCTTCCAATACAACACACTGCAATAGTTCAGCAGCGGAGTTCAGCAGCGGAGTTCAGCAGCGGAGTTCAGCAGCGGAGTTCAGCAGCGGAGTTCAGCAGCGGAGCTCAGCAGCGGAGCTCAGCAGCGGAGCTCAGCAGCGGAGCTCAGCAGCGGAGCTCAGCAGCGGAGCTCAGCAGCGGAGCTCAGCAGCGGAGCTCAGCAGCGGAGCTCAGCAGCGGAGCTCAGCAGCGGAGCTCAGCAGCGGAGCTCAGCAGCGGAGCTCAGCAGCGGAGCTCAGCAGCGGAGCTCAGCAGCGGAGCTCAGCAGCGGAGCTCAGCAGCGGAGCTCAGCAGCGGAGCTCAGCAGCGGAGCTCAGCAGCGGAGCTCAGCAGCGGAGCTCAGCAGCGGAGCTCAGCAGCGGAGCTCAGCAGCGGAGCTCAGCAGCGGAGCTCAGCAGCGGAGCTCAGCAGCGGAGCTCAGCAGCGGAGCTCAGCAGCGGAGCTCAGCAGCGGAGTTCAGCAGCGGAGTTCAGCAGCGGAGTTCAGCAGCGGAGTTCAGCAGCGGAGTTCAGCAGCGGAGTTCAGCAGCAATACACGAGTAAATGGAGAATGCTAAATAAAGATAAACAGTAAAGCAAACTATCCAGCTATAGAAATCATTAAAGGGAACCTGTCATCAGGAATTTGGCTTTCAACCTAAACGTTTCCCCCTCTGCAGCTCCTGGGCTGCATTCTAGGAAGGTTTCTGTACTTTTTGTGCCCCTTTTTAAACCAAAATAAACACTTTATAAACTTGTACCTTTCTGTTTGAAAATCTTGTTAATTTTCCATGGGGGCGGGCCGTGTGGCGTCCGTTGCTGTAGCTTACGCCGTCCCCCATGCTCCAAATCATGCCTCATAACGCCGCCCACTGCGCCGAGGTCCCGTGCACGCCGGGACACCTAGTGACGTGGTCGCATGCACGAGAGTATGGGCGGCGCTGTGATTGCATCGCAAGTGCCCGCCCTTACTCTCGTGCCCGCCCTTTCCCCCACTGCCTCCAGCGTTCTGCGCCGGCCTGACGTCACCTCCTTCCCATCGTACCCTGCAGCAGGAAATAGATGGGAGGAGCGGAGCACAGGAGAAGCAGAGGATCTGAGCGACGTACAGAGGGGCAAGCGCGCACACGAGAGTATGGGCGGGCACTTGCGATGCAATCACAGCGCCGCCCATACTCTCGTGCCTGCGACCACGTCACTAGGTGTCCCGGCGTGCACGGGACCTCGGCGCAGTGGGCGGCGTTATGAGGCATGATTTGGAGCATGGGGGACGGCGTAAGCTACAGCAACGGACGCCACACGGCCCGCCCCCATGGAAAATTAACAAGATTTTCAAACAGAAAGGTACAAGTTTATAAAGTGTTTATTTTGGTTTAAAAAGGGGCACAAAAAGTACAAAAACCTTCCTAGAATGCAGCCCAGGAGCTGCAGAGGGGGAAACGTTTAGGTTGAAAGCCAAATTCCTGATGACAGGTTCCCTTTAACAACCGTCTTGATCATCAGTATACGGCTGCTTTTACATGTCCAATTGCCAATTTCTAGACCGGCTGTTTGTCTTCTGACCCAAACTCAGCATATGAGGCTGTGAAGTTCGGGTGAGGATACCCGCGGCTTGTTTGGAGATGGCCCTCTGGAGACGGACTGTGAAACTCGCTTTACCACTGTAGGTCACATTTACACGGGGCAGAGAATCCACAGCGTATGACGTTAGCAGAAAAGCAGATCCAATCTCACCCAGGAAAGGTCTGTGGGGAAACCAACATGCTGCAAATTTAGGATTTGCACCACAGCCGATTTATGCTGTGGATTAGAGATGAGCGAACCGGTCGCGGTTCGGCTCGAGGTTGGTTCGCCGAACGGACCTCCCGTTCGAGTTCGGTTCGTCGAACGTTCGACGAACCGAACTCGAACTGCATAGGAAACAATGGCAGGCAATCACAAACACAGAAAAACACCTAGAAAACACCCTCAAAGGTGTCCTAAAGGTGACAACTCAAACACATTGGAAAGTGACAAGGACATATACTCATGCGAAAACAAAACAGCTGGACAAGGAAAAAGAGGAGGACACACAGATATAGATATGGCACGCCCTTCTAAAATCATGTAAAACACCGCAAGGTGACTCCAAGCGGAGTCTCCCTTTTTTCCAAAAATTGGGCCACACACACACCCACCCCTTCAGTGGTAGCACTTGTGCCCCAGTTGCACACTTCACAGCTAGATTTGCATCAAGCACATTCAAAAATACGCCATAATTAACCGTCCCCAGGATGACACCAGGGTAGGTAGCAAAGTCTTTCCTGATCCCAGCTCTGTGCAGCTTGGATCATTTATAAAAAACACAGCAATCAAGGGTTACTCCAAGCAGAGTCTCCCTTTTTTCCAAAAATTGGGCCCCACACACACCCACCCCTTCAGTGGCAGCAGTTGTGCCCTAGTTGTACACTTCACAGCTACATTTGCATCAAGCACATTCAAAAATACGCCATTCTTATCCATCCCCAGGATGACACCGGGGTAGGTAGCAAAGTCTTTGCTGACCCATGACTTGTTCATCTTGGCTTCTTTTAAAAACAATGTAAGCAAGGGTTACTCCAAGCGGAGTCTCCCTTTTTTCCAAAAATTGGGCCCCACACACACCCACCCCTTCAGTGGCAGCAGTTGTGCCCTAGTTGTACACTTCACAGCTACATTTGCATCAAGCACATTCAAAAATACGCCATTCTTATCCGTCCCCAGGATGACACCGGGGTAGGTAGCAAAGTCTTTCCTGATCCCAGCTCTGTTCATCTTGGCTTCTTTTAAAAACAATGTAAGCAAGGGTTACTCCAAGCGGAGTCTCCCTTTTTTTCCAAAAATTGGGCCCCACACACCCACCCATTCAGTGGCAGCACTTGTGCCCTAGTTGCAAACAGGATGTTTTGATTTGCATCAAGCACATTCCAAATCCACAAGCATTTACTCTCCCCAGGATGACACAGGGGTAGTAAATTCCTTCTGGATCCATGACTTGTTCATTTTGATGAACGTCAGTCTGTCCACATTGTCACTGGACAGACGCGTGCGCTTATCTGTCAGCACACACCCAGCAGCACTGAATACACGTTCAGAGACAACGCTGGCAGCTGGACACGACAAAATCTCCAAGGCGTAAGTTGCGAGCTCTGGCCATTTTTCTAGGTTTGAAGCCCAAAAGGAGCAAGGCTCCAGTTGCACAGTCATGGCATCGATGTTCATTTGGAGATACTCCTGTATCATCCTCTCCAGCCGTTGACTATGTGTCAGACTTGTTGTCTCTGGTGGCCTTGCAAAAGAGGGTCTAAAAAAATTATGAAAAGATTCCATAAAATTGCTGTTACCGGCACCAGATACGGTCCTACTGGTACGGGTAGACTGTTGAAGATGACGAGACCGTCCCATGTTTGTCAAGTTACAACTGGGAGATTCACTCCCTTCACCTGCACGGTTGTTTGGTGGAAAAGCCGAGCTAAGATCTAGTAACAGCTTCTGCTGATACTCCTGCATACGTGCGTCCCTTTCTATGGCTGGAATTGTCACAAAATTTGGACTTGTACCGGGGATCTAATAGTGTGGCAATCCAGTAGTCATCATCACTTCTAATTTTGACAATACGACTGTCATGTTGGAGGTAGTGCAACAAAAAGGCACTCATGTGTCTTGCGCAGCCATGCGGACCAAGTCCACGCTGTGTTTGTGGCATAGAGGTGCTACCCGTTCTTTCTTCCTCTGACATCTGACCCCAACCTCTTTCAACTGAAATTTGACCAAGGTCTCCCTCATCCGCTGAGTCTTCCATGTCCATGGACAGTTCGTCCTCCATTTCTTCATGTTCTCCTGCACCTTGCTCAACATTTCGCCTGCTACTATGCGCCCTTGTCGATCCCTGTCCCCCTTGGTCCCATGCCTGCTGCGTTGGTGATGATGAACGTCTGGACCTTGGTGATGTTGTTGTCCCTTGCGCATATGAATCCTCCTGTAGTTCCTCCCCTTCATGTTGTCCCACCCCCTGACTCCGAATAGTGTTTAGCGTGTGCTCCAGCATGTAAATGACTGGAATAGTCATGCTGATAATGGCATTGTCAGCGCTAAACATATTCGTCGCCATGTCGAAACTGTGCAGAAGGGTGCATAGGTCCTTGATCTGAGACCACTCCATCAGGGTGATCTGCCCCACCTCTGCATCTCGTTGGCCCAGGCTATACGTCATGACGTATTGCACCAGGGCTCGGCGGTGCTGCCACAGTCGCTGTAACATGTGGAGAGTTGAATTCCAGCGTGTCGCCACATCGCATTTCAGGCGATGAACCGGCAGGCCGAAAGACTTCTGGAGCGATGCAAGTCGCTCAGCTGCGGCGCTTGAACGGCGGAAGTGAGCAGACAGTTTTCGTGCCCTGTTCAGAAGGCCATCTAGGCCGGGATAGTGTGTTAAAAATTGCTGCACGACAAGGTTCAACACGTGAGCCATACAAGGTACGTGTGTCACCTTGCCCAGGCGAAGGGCCGCACCCAGGTTTGCAGCATTGTCGCACACGGCCTTACCAGGCTGCAGGTTGAGTGGAGACAACCATTTATTAAACTCGGACCGCAGAGCTGACCACAACTCCTCAGCTGTGTGACTCTTATTCCCAAGACATGTCAAGCTAAAGACCGCCTGATGCCGTTGCGCTCTGCTGCCAGCATAGTAATGAGGGGTGCGTGATTCCTTCTGCGCAGTGAGAACGCTGGTGGCCTGACCAGGCAGGCTTGGGGCGGAGGTGGAGGACCCAGATGAGGTGGAGGATGCAGAAGCAGTGGCGGAACTTGGACAGACAGAGGATTGACACACAAGTCGTGGGGACGGCAAGACTTGTGCAGCAGACCCTTCACCATCTATCACCATAGTTACCCAGTGCCCAGTCAGCGACATGTAACGTCCCTGTCCATGCTTACTGGTCCAAGTATCGGTGGTGAAATGCACCCGTTCACACACAGAGTTTCTCAAAGAAGCGGTGATGTTGTGTGCGACATGCTGGTGTAGCGCGGGCACACCTTTCTTAGAGAAGTAGTGGCGACTAGGCATCTGGTACTGGGGCACAGCGACAGACATAAGGTCTCTAAAATCCTGTGTGTCCACTAGGCGGAAAGGCAGCATTTCGGTAGCCAACAGCTTACAGAGGGATAGAGTCAACCTCTTAGCTTTGTCATGGGTCGGAGGAAGTGGCCCTTTATTTGACCACATCTGAGGGACAGAGATCTGGCTGCTGTGTGTAGACGGTGTTGAGTAGGGTGTCCCTGGAAAAATGCAGGTTTGTGAGGAAAGTGCAGGCGGAGACATGATGTTGCCTTCATCCAACGTTGGTGCTATCGATGTCTGAGAGAGCTGTACACACTCACTTGTTTCCCCTTCCAAACCAACTGACGACCTTACAAGCAAACTGCCTGTTGCGGTTACAGTGGTGGAAGTTTTGCGTGGAAAAACAGGTGTGACAGCTGTCCCCACAGTCCTAGAAGATGAAGAGCGCGCGGATGCACTGGAAGGGGCGGGCGGTGGATGGTTCGCTCCGCTAGGCCGCATTGCAGCACGGTGAGCTTCCCACCGGGACTTATGATATTTAGTCATGTGACGATTCATGGAAGAAGTTGTCAAACTGCTGAGGTTTTGACCTCTACTAACAGAATCATGACAAATGTTACATATCACATGAGTTGGGCGATCTTTTTCGATGTGAAAAAAGGACCAGGCTAGGCAAGGCTTAGAGGCCATGCGACCTGTTGATCCACCCCGAATAATGCTCATAGGCAGAGTGGTGGCTGAGGATGCAGTTGTAGACGTGCTACCAGTGCTCCGACTCTGTCCAGGAAGGCGCAAGGTAACTTCGTCGTCGGTTGCATCCTCCTCCACCGCCTCTGTTGACCTCCTCGAGTGCCTGACTGGGGGTTGACAGTAGGTGGGATCTAGAACGTCATCATCAATTGTTGTGTTTGCACTCCCCTCCCCCTCAGACCGAGCCTCTTCTTGCCCTGACCGAATATTTAAGTTGTCATCCCAATCGGGTATCTGCGTCTCATCTTCATCAGTATGTTCCTCATTGTCTATAACCACAGGTGTTACAGTTTGTGACAAAGGGTCAACATTATGCTCAGAAACTTGGTCCTCACGGCCTGAATCAGAGTCACAAAGGTTCTGGGCATCACTGCAGACCATTTCCTGTTCTGTACTCACTGTAGCTTGGGAGCAGACCTCTGATTCCCAGGCTATAGTGTGACTGAACAGCTCTGCAGACTCAGCCATCTCAGTTCCACCATACTGTGCAGGGCTGATGGAGACTTCAGAGCTGGGAGAAATCAAGTGTGATTGGGATGACAACTCAGAGGACTGGTGTTTTTTGGATGCGGTACTTGAAGTGGCTGAGAGGGCACTTGTTGGACCACTTGAGATCCATTCAAGCATTTTCCTTTTTTGCCCATCATCTACCTTTGTTCCTCTTGTTCGTGTCCGTAAAAAAGGGAGCACATCGGATTGTCCACAATAAGTAGTAGACATCTTACTTTTGCTAGTAGATGGTCTATCTGCAGCAGATGATAATGGAGCTTTGCCACCTTCCCCACTGACAAAACCTTTTTTGCCTTTTCCACCACGCCTCTTCCCCTTTCCACCAGCATCTGTCATTTTGCCACTCATGTTGATTGCGACAAGATTGTGGACTGAAAATGTGGTAGTAAAAATTGAGAGGTGGTGAAGATTGCAGTGGTGGTCTAGCTTTATTAACAGCAGAATAATAAAGAATAAATATCCCTGACAATGTAACTTAGTTATAATTAGTTGGAGTGTGCAACGCAGGCAGACGTGCTGCAAATGTCTTGGCACTAGTGGGACTATAGCAAAGTCCAATAGCCACGTATAGGATGCCACTAGGTACACTGAGTGTGTGCTAGTATAATGGCTTAGTTATAATTAGTTGGAGTGTGCAACGCAGGCAGATGCGCTCTGCAAATGTCTTGGCACTAGTGGGACTATAGCAAAGTCCAATAGCCACGTATAGGATGCCACTAGGTACACTGAGTGTGTGCTAGTATAATGGCTTAGTTATAATTAGTTGGAGTGTGCAACGCAGGCAGATGCGCTCTGCAAATGTCTTGGCACTAGTGGGACTATAGCAAAGTCCAATAGCCACGTATAGGATGCCACTAGGTACACTAAGTGTTTGCTAGTATAATGGCTTAGTTATAATTAGTTGGAGTGTGCAACGCAGGCAGATGCGCTCTGCAAATGTCTTGGCACTAGTGGGACTATAGCAAAGTCCAATAGCCACGTATAGGATGCCACTAGGTACACTGAGTGTGTGCTAGTATAATGGCTTAGTTATAATTAGTTGGAGTGTGCAACGAAGGCAGATGAGTTCTGCAAATGTCTTGGCACTAGTGGGACTAAAGCAAAGTCCAATAGCCACGTATAGGATGCCACTAGGTACACTAAGTGTTTGCTAGTATAATGGCTTAGTTATAATTAGTTGGAGTGTGCAACGCAGGCAGATGCGCTCTGCAAATGGCTTGGCACTAGTGGGACTATAGCAAAGTCCAATAGCCACGTATAGGATGCCACTAGGTACACTGAGTGTTTGCTAGTATAATGGCTTAGTTATAATTAGTTGGAGTGTGCAACGCAGGCAGATGCGCTCTGCAAATGTCTTGGCACTAGTGGGACTATAGCAAAGTCCAATAGCCACGTATAGGATGCCACTAGGTACACTGAGTGTTTGCTAGTATAATGGCTTAGTTATGAGTTGGAGTGTGCAGAGGACAAGAGGGTACAGTGGCAGGATTGTGGTGCTCTGGATAGAGGAATGGAAGCCTGCCTTTCTATTCCCTCCTAATGGGGAAATGCAGGGAGGAAATCCCTGACCTTGGCTGCACAGACGCTGGCGCTGTTTTCAGGACCTGTCACCTTAACTCTGACCCTGCCGGTTTGAGCCCTTAAAAGGACTGCTATAAAGTGCTCTCCCTAAGCTGTCTAACGCTGTGTATGCAGCGCATGCAGCTGTATCGGCGAAGGGACTCAGGAGGACGGAGCTGCGACAGTGATGTCTGACACCAAAGACGCAGAAGGCAGATAATGGCGTCCGTGAAGAAAATGTCCGGTTTTATAATGCAGGGACATGTGACATGCAGATCCTATCACACATGCCGTTGCTTCTCTGGCTCAAAGTCCACTTAGGTGTGTGTGTGTCTGTGATTGGCTGACATGCTGGCCCGCCCCACAAGACGCGCGCGCTTAGGGAAGGAAGACAAGAAAAAAAAAAAAAAAAAAATGGCGATCGCCATTATAGAAACAGCAGTGATCTGAAGGCGCTGTTCACGCACACTATACACTGAAATGTGATAATAGTTTGATTCACAGAGTGACTTACACTATTACAGCAGAAACCAAGCTATGATTTAGCTGTTTTTTGGCTGCTAGAACCGTTCTCGAAGGTTTCTAGAACTATCGAGCTTTTGCAAAAAGCTCGAGTTCTAGTTCGATCTAGAACATGCCCCAAAATCACTCGAGCCTAGAACTGGAGAACCACGAACCGCGCTCAACTCTACTGTGGATCTTCACCACTGCACAATCTGTGACACATCTATGTACAATTTATAGGAGTCTTGCTGTGGATTTGTAGCTGAATTTATATCCAGTGTTGAAACACCCTAAATGTGCACTTGATAAATGTTAGACGATGGGAGTCCATGTGCTGTAGGAACAGGAAGGAATGTGGTCCCTCCTATCTAGTGGATAGGTAAAAAGAGTTTGTGGCCAGAACAGTCCTTCAAGTGATAGACCTCTGAGGAATTTAAGGGGATCTGTCACCAGAATTTGCAATACTAAACACATGTTCAACCTGATGAGGTTGGTGCATTTGCTTTGAAAAGCCATGTTAGAGTGACTTTAAAATTCTTCTTGAAAATGTAACTCCATCTCCTCCCACCTAGGAGGCACGGAGGAGCCGTCTATCTGCGGAGATCTCACGCTGCTCAGTGCAAGCCGCAGCTGTCAGACGAGCGGGCGATAACACTCGATTCATGAGCTCCTCAATGTGCAGCTAGACTGACCCGGATTATACTGCCATGCTAACACGGATTTTGAAAGTAAATTCACCAGCCTCATCAAGTCTAAAAGATGCAGTAAAATCTGACAGATTCTTTACACCTACATTATATCACAGAAGTGAGTACACCCCTCACATTTTGGTAAATATGTTATTGTATCTTTTAATGAGACGACACTGCAGAAATGACCCTGTGATACACTGTACAGTAGTCAGTGTACAACGTTTATAACAGTGTAAGGCTATGTGCGCACGTGTGCGCTCTGCACCGCACCGAAAAGGTGCGCTTCAGAGTGCAGCTGAAAATTTGCGTTCTGAAGCGCATGGTGCCGGCGAGAACGTGCGCTCTGCCCGCAGCTCCTGCCATAGACAGAGCAGGGGCTGCCGGCAAAGCGCACGGAAGAAGTGACATGTCATCGGGCAACAGCCGAAGCGCTGCGTTCTAATATGCCACGTGCGCACGGCCCCTGCACAATCTCCATAGATTGTGCAGGGGACGCAGGACGCATGCAGTTACGATGCGCTACAAAGCGCAGCGTAACTGCATGAATTACGCACACGTGCGCACATAGCCTAATGCTTACTGCCACTGCAGGGGATGAATATTTACTATAGACTTCTAGAGATGCCCAGGCTTGTCAATACTGGCCCCTACTTGACTGCCGCAATGCAAATATTACACATTAGCTTTTACTGTTGAGGATCTCTCTTCTCCAATCCAGTAGAAGCTTCCACAGGTCCTTGAACTCACAGATGCACTTACAATGTTTGGATAATATTTGGCTGACGTTTTGACACAAATCTCAAACTTATTTCTATAGAAAATGTCTAAACTTATTTGTACATAGCAGTGTTAGGCTATGTGCGCACGTTGCGTACTAGCCCTGCAGAAATTTCTGCAGCGATCTGAATGGGCATAAATAAATAGAGATGTAGCCCTGCACCACTGGGTTTTACCTTGCGGGGGACACACAATCAGGTGGAATGTAGCTTGGGCACCAAACATACACGGCTAGGGAGTGCTCGTCCTTCAGAGATTGAGACGTCCAGAGAATGTTCTTATAGGAAAAAGAAGGGGATCAAACAATCCAGGGACGCATAAAAGGCAGGGAAGGAGCTGGGTGCAGGCTCCTCGCAGGGACGCATTAAAAGGCAGGGAAGGAGCTGGGTGCAGGCTCCTCGCAGGGACGCATTAAAAGGCAGGGAAGGAGCTGGGTGCAGGCTCCTCGCAGGGACGCATAAAAGGCAGGGAAGGAGCTGGGTGCAGGCTCCTTGCAGGGACGCATAAAAAGGCAGGGAAGGAGCTGGGTGCAGGCTACTCGCAGGGACGCATAAAAAGGCAGGGAAGGAGCTGGGTGCAGGCTCCTCGCAGGGACCCATAAAAAGGCAGGGAAGGAGCTGGGTGCAGGCTCCTCGCAGGGACGCATAAAAAGGCAGTGAAGGAGCTGGGTGCAGGCTCCTCGCAGGGACGCATAAAAAGGCAGGGAAGGAGCTGGGTGCAGGCTCCTCGCAGGGACGCATAAAAAGGCAGGGAAGGAGCTGGGTGCAGGCTCCTCGCAGGGACGCATAAAAAGGCAGGGAAGGAGCTGGGTGCAGGCTCCTCGCAGGGACGCATAAAAGGCAGGGAAGGAGCTGGGTGCAGGCTCCTTGCAGGGACGCATAAAAGGCAGGGAAGGAGCTGGGTGCAGGCTCCTCGCAGGGACGCATAAAAGGCAGGGAAGGAGCTGGGTGCAGGCTCCTTGCAGGGACGCATAAAAGGCAGGGAAGGAGCTGGGTGCAGGCTCCTCGCAGGGACGCATAAAAGGCAGGGAAGGAGCTGGGTGCAGGCTCCTCGCAGGGACGCATAAAAGGCAGGGAAGGAGCTGGGTGCAGGCTCCTTGCAGGGAGTAAGTCCCTTTGAGGAGCTTGCACCCAGCTCCTTCCCTGCCTTTTATGCTACACCGTGTGAAATAAAGAAGTGTCACTGGCTGAGGATTGTGCGGTCACCTTCTTTTTCCTATAAGAACATTCTCTTCAAGTCAATGAGGAATAAAACTGATCTGGCGCCGGATCAGTTTTATCCGCATTTCGCCGGATAGTGCCTGACGGCAAAAACCATAAGTGTGAAAGTAACCTAAAAATCACTCATCACAGGGATTAAAGTGACCTGCAGATCGGATGGGGTCTGGGTCCTGACACCCCCTGTCATTCAAAACACTTGTCAGATGTGCACTGTTTGGAAAGCAGAGGGAGGGGTTTGGGTCCTGACCACCCCAGTGATGACTGCAGGGGGCGATGTGCACTGATGCAGAAGACCATTCCTCATTAAAATCATATGGAAGGGTCTGCATTCTCTACTGGAAGTTGGGGAAAGAAAGGCTCATGAGGTTTAGTTATGACAGGTGTCTGGCAGTGGCGTATTCCTGGATGGAGGGGTCTAGGACATGTGCATAAACGTCTATCAGTGGGTGCAGTCTAAACACTTGCAAACTGATCATCAGATCACTTGAGAAGGACAGAAGCTGAATGTTTAAAAGCCAAAAGCAAGTTTGTGAGCTGCTGATCAACTTACCAAATCTCTATGTAGCACCCAGTTGGCGTGCAGGTAGTGAATGCCATCCAGAATCTGATACAGCAGTGACTTCACCATTCCTCGAGGTAACTGCACTGGTTTCTTGTTGGCTTTAGACGCTCGGTGAAATTTGATTATGTGCTGAAAGAAGCAAAAACACATTTGGCAATGAGACGAGACATGGGAACGGTTATTTCCATTCAGTGGTGCAGGCTCCGATTTTCCTGGAACCTTTGCTGAATGAACTTGCGGCTGAAGGTCAGATAGAAAATAGAAGAGGGAAGCCGAGAGTCTACACGGAAAGAACAGAAAAGAGCAAAAATCACACACCGAGAAGGAGGAGAGATCAGATCCTATAGGACTGTGTCCTTGGATGGATAATGGCCATTGGTTTGTGCGCATTTGCATAACATTGTCCCCTTTACAGTCCAATTTGCAGGGTTATGACCATCTACTGAAGCTCCGAGGAACTCCTGCCTCCTAACCTGAGCCCCTTAAGGCTGTACGCCCATGTTGCTTTTTGGTGTGCAGAAAAGAAGCACATAAAAAAAAAAAAAAAAAAAAAGAAAAAGCAGCTGAAAAAAAACGCTTGTTATTGAAACGGCACGTTTTTTTTTTTTTTTTTTTTATAGACATGGCGATCGCGGGGTTTCGAGTGTTGTACCCCTGCAATCGCCGCCGAGTCTCCGGCTTATGTTACAGCTGGGACCCAGCTCTCACTGCCCAGAGCGGTCCCTGCACTGTTCCCGGCAGTTTTACCCCCTGAATGCTCCGATCAGTGTGATCGCAGCATTTAGGAGGCAGAGATAGGAATCGCTTACCTCTCCCTGGCAATCGGGTCCCTGGAATGCGATCACAGGGACCAGACCGCTGCTATAGTAACCTATGACAATCCCAGGTTACTGAGCTATGGAGAGCCTCACAGACCATTCTGTATGCACAGTGAGTGAGGCAAAGTACTGCAATATAATCCCCTATAGTGATAAAGCATTGCAGGGGATTATAGAAAAGCAGGGAAAAAAAAAATAAAAATTACATACTGCATCTTTTTCAGCAACAAAATCTGCAAGGAAAAAAAAAAGAAGCCACGTCTGCACAGCAAGCCAGGATTCTCAGACTTTGCTGCCATGCTTTTTCCTTGCTTCATTGATGAAAAGAAGCATGAGGCAAGGGCCTTAGAGGTTTGTCTTAAACCTTTTAAGGCTGAGGACACTTTCAATTCACTTAAAAAAAAAAAAAAAAAAAAATCCTTAAATGAATTAATTTTTGGCTAAAAATTAACTTTCCAATTGGATTTCATTACAAATGTGGCACCCTTTGTATAGTACAGCCCAGTGTTGCACAGAGTCTATCCCTATGAATTGAGTCAGTGAGCCGTCTCTACAGGAGATTTTAACATTCATGTGTCTTCCTGAGCTCAGATTCTCTGGCTGCTCCGTATTACCCTGTGAGCGCAACAGAAAAAAGAAAAAAAAAAAAAACAAAACAAGAAAATACTTGGGGATGAAACATCTCCTAGCTGGAGTGGTGCTTTAAATGCAAGTCCCCTGCCCAGTCTTCTACTCATTTGGCACTGTCCTCATCTGTTGTATCGGTCCTATGATTTCTGACCTGCTGGCAGCTCCAGTATTTTCATGGATGTCAAAAGTCAATACAAGTCTAAGTGCCTCGCTCTGGTCCATTCTGGCTCTCATAGACTTGCACTGGGAGTTTGTGCTGTAACTTCTGAGTTCCGCCCAGTCACACATTATGGGCACAAGATGGCGCTGTATGACTGGAGAGATGTTGAATAAGGAAGAAATTGGGAGAGAGGGGATAAGACAGGGGAATTATATTTAATTCACTACTCTAGTGGAGAGAGGCTCTCATAGACTTGTATTGGGAGCATGTGCTGTAACTTCTTACTACTGCCCTGTCAGACATTATGGGCACAAGATGGCGCTGTAGGACCGGAGAGACGAGAAAAAAAATTAAAAAAAAAAAAAAAAAAAAGGATGAAGGCGGCGGGAGGGGGGAGATAAGACAGGGGGCTTCTAGTTAAATGCAGTACTCTAGTGGTGAAAAAAACCCCAAAACAATGGAGTGGTGCTTTAAAGTGCAAAGCGTGCTAGATAAAGTTTGGAGTTAAACACCTGTATAATAATAATAATAATAATAATAATAATAATAATAATAATAATATTATTATTATTAATAATAATAAACTATATTGTAATAAAAAAAATATAGTGTAATAAACTAATATAATATATTGGAATTAATATAATATATAATTGTAATATCATAGAATTGTAAAATATAATTGTAATATAATATATATTGTAATATAAAATATAAATATAAAATATAATATATTGTAATATAATACAAATATAAAAAATATAATATATATTGTAATATACTATAATATATTGTAATCTAATATAATACATAATATAATCTATTGTAATATTATATTATATATTAAATATTGTAATATATTATATTACAATATATATAATATAATATTATATAAATATAATCTATAAAACACGCACACACTACCTGTTTTAAATTATTCATAGAATTGTTTTTGGGGTTTTTTTGCTTGTTCTCGGCCTCAAAGTAGGAAGTGCTGACATTATCAGCAGTGTATTAAATACTAAAAACTAAGTCAATTTAATAACGTTCTCTCTTCAGAATACGCTCCAGCAACAAACCAAAGACCCAAAGAGGAAAAGTTAGAGAGAAGCAACAAAAAAAAAAAAAGCACTTTCTGAATTGGGCACCTGATTGTGCATGAACACAAAGGAGCGCATTTAGGAGGCAGAACCGGCATAGAGTTCTTTCTACTTGTAGCGGAGGCTGATGAAAGGCGAGATGCTGGAACGGTGCCGGCTCTGAAGTGTACTTTCAAAAATGCCTTTTCTCAGAATCCGGGCCAGGTCCGGAAGCCTGGCCTCTGCGTGCGCTGCAGTGACAGTGGATCAGTATACTTGTGCTGAAAGCAGAGCCCGGCCCATTCAGCTCATTCTGTGACCTGCTCCCATATCTTTTCTTTGGTATGTTTATCCGGAGCAAAGAATGACAAAAAAAGAAAAAAAAAAAAAACAAAAAAAACAGCTGACTGGAAAAAGCCAATGAACACACAGCCAAAAAAGGAGAAAAAAAACCCTTCCTAAGACTAAATGGAAACTGCATTAAAATCTGGAATCCAAACAGAAAGTCCGGGCGCTGGCGAGATTCTCCGGGATAAGCTGGAGAAAGCGTTGTGCAGACACCTGTAATAACACAGCCGCGGCCCCACACACGTAACCAATTACTGAGCTGTCAATCAAGTCACACACACCTATTAAACTTAGGAGTACAAGATCCGGAAGGGATTTATAAGAGAAATCTCATTACACCGCTAAGTGCAGCGCAAGAGTGGCTCTTCTCCGATGGCGGCCGCCGGATACAGTAGAGGCTCCTCTGCGCCCCTGCACCACAGGCTTCATTTCTAGGGGTGAGATGTACAAGCCCCAATACTGGGAGACAGTCACCTGCTGGACGTCATTCTCTAAGGAGCGACTGCAATCCTCCATATGGCTCGGAAAGGAATATTCACACGCGACAACATTTTTGCAGAAATATTGATAATCTAAAGTCAAGCATCGAAACGGTCTTTTGTGGAGTAGCTGCAGACGTTACTGTATGTATTTAGATAAATGCAGGAATTGCAAATTGTGGGCAAATATACCCAAAAAGTGGCCATAGACTGTAGATAACATTGTATGACTGGTGAGCGATTGTGCCGCTGACTAAGCCATCTCTACTTTCCTCCGCATCCGCTGTTACTGTTCAGTGACGTTGGACGATGAACGTACGAGATTTATGAGAACACTCCTCATCGAGAAACATTTTGCCTGAATTTTGCACAAAGAAAAAAAAAAACAAACAAAAAAGGCCTGAGTGGGGCTTTACATGTTACCTGAGAGACTATCCCCTTGGGTTATTGTTCAATTTCAGCAACTAAAGCCAGCTTTACACCTTACAATTAGGGATGCGATCTCGTATGCGATGTGACACGCCCAGGTCGCATATGCGATTGAATGAGATTGCACGTTGGTCGTTCATTTGCTGTCACACGTGCGTTAGTAGTCTATGTTAAATTGATCAATTTTGTGTGCGATCCTTTAGATCATGTGTTCTGTGACGTATGCATTGGACACCCTTTTTTTATTTATTGACTTGCCAAGCGTGTGTAATGTGTAGGGATGCGTTTTTACTATGTCATCTGCCATTCAGCTCTGCTACATGGCAGATGACAGCAGACACAGACAGCCATGTAGCAGCGGTGAATGGCAGATGACAGCAGACACAGACAGAGCTGCACTGTCAGAATGAACTCGGGTGAACCTCACCCGACTTCATTGTGATGCTGCGGCTCTGTCTGTGTCGTGCCCTGATTAGCGGTCACCTGTGAAGGGCTCACCGGTGACCGCTAATCTCCTGAGTAAGTGAATTGAGCAGCCCTCTCTCATATACTCACCGATCCCCGGCTCTGCACGGCATTCACACTGCTCCGGCGGCTTTTACTGTTTTGAAAAAGCCGGCCGCCCATTAAACAATCTCGTATTCCCTGCTTTACCCGCCCACCGGCGCCTATGATTGGTTACAGTGAGACACGCCCCCACTCTGAGTGACAGGTGTCACACTGCACCCAATCACAGCAGCCGGTGGGCGTGTCTATACTGTGCAGTGAAATAAATAATTAAATAATTTAAAAAAATGGCGTGCGGTCCCCCCCAATTTTAAAACCAGCCAGATAAAGCCATACGGCTGAAGGCTGGTATTCTCAGGATGGGGAGCTCCACGTTATGGGGAGCCCCCCAGCCTAACAATATCAGCCAACAGCCGCCCAGAATTGCCGCATACATTATATGCGGCAGTTCTGGGACTGTACCCGGCTCTTCCCGATTTGCCCTGGTGCGTTGGCAAATCGGGGTAATAAGAAGGAGTTATTGGCAGCCCATAGCTGCCAATAAGTCCTAGATTAATCATGTCAGGCGTCTATGAGACACCCTCCATGATTAATCTGTAAATTACAGTAAATAAATACACACCCGAAAAATCCTTTATTAGAAATAAAAAACACAAACATATACCCTGGTTCACCACTTTAATCAGCCCCAAAAAGCCCTCCTTGTCCGGCGTAATCCAGGATGCTCCAGGGTCGCTTCCACCGCAGCTGCATGGAGGTGACCGGAGCCGCAGCAGACACAGCCGCTCCGGTCACTTCCACACAGCAAATTAAGACAGCCGGCGATCAGCTGAGCTGTCACTGAGATTACCCGCTGTCACTGGATCCAGCGGTGGATGCAGCGGTGGCCGCGGGTAACCTCAGTGACCGCTCTGCTGATCGCGCTACTCACCGCTGCTCCTCTCACCTCCACGCAGCAACTGAGGTGAGTAGCGCGATCAGCAGAGCGGTCACTGAGGTTACCCGCGGCCACCGCTGCATCCACCGCTGGATCCAGTGACAGCGGGTAACCTCAGTGACAAGCTCAGCTGATCGCCGGCTGTCTTCATTTGCTGTGTGGAGGTGACCGGAGCGGCTGTGTCTGCTGCAGCTCCGGTCACCTCCATGCAGCAGCGCTGGAAGCGACGCTGGAGCATCCTGGATTACGCCGGACAAGGAGGGCTTTTTGGGGCTGATTAAAGTGGTGAACCAGGGTATATGTTTGTGTTTTTTATTTCTAATAAAGGATTTTTCGGGTGTGTGTGTTTATTTACTGTAATTTACAGATTAATCATGGAGGGTGTCTCATAGACACCTGACATGATTAATCTAGGACTTATTGGCAGCTATGAGCTCCTTATTACCCCGATTTGCCAACGCACCAGGGCAAATCGGGAAGAGCCGGGTACAGTCCCAGAACTGCCGCATATAATGTATGCGGCAATTCTGGGCGGCTGTTGGCTGATATTGTTAGGCTGGGGGGCTCCCAATAACGTGGAGCTCCCCATCCTGAGAATACCAGCCTTCAGCCGTATGGCTTTATCTGGCTGGTTTTAAAATTGGGGGGGACCGCACGCCATTTTTTTTTAATTATTTAATTATTTATTTCACTGCACAGTATAGACACGCCCACCGGCTGCTGTGATTGGGTGCAGTGTGACACCTGTCACTCAGCGTGGGGGCGTGTCTCACTGTAACCAATCATAGGCGCCGGTGGGCGGGTAAAGCAGGGAATACGAGATTGTTTAATGGGCGGCCGGCTTTTTCAAAACAGTAAAAGCCGCCGGAGCAGTGTGAATGCCGTGCAGAGCCGGGGATCGGGGATCGGTGAGTATATGAGAGAGGGGGATAGACTGACATGGACAGAGAGTGAGGGACAGAGATAGTGACCGACTGACAGAGATTAGTGACTGACAGACATTGTGAGGCGCTTCAGAACGCAGCTTTTCAGCTGCGCTCCGAAGCGGACCTTTTTTAAGCTGCGGTGCAGAGCGCACACCTGCGCACATAGCATCAGACACCAAAATCGTATGAGGGATGTCACACGTTACAATTGACTAGTTTCGTACTACCAAACGTCCAATGTATGAGGAATAAACGACGTGTATGCGATCACCGTATTTTCGTTCAATATCGATCGCGTGTAGGTTTCACACGCAAACACGTCACGAACGATGCCGGATGTGCGTCACTTACAACTTGACCCCGACGACGGATTGAAAGATTTATTGAAGTGTGTAAAGCAGGCTTAAGGTCTGAAGTCTATGTGGGCCAATAGTCTGAGCTCACACATGCTAGTTTTCAGCAGGGACAAGCTATTCTCCATGCGGAGACTGACACCATTCCAGCATGCCAGTATTGAGGAGACTTTATAAAGGGAACCCGTTAGGTGCAATATACACCTAGAACCACGAGCAGTTCTGAGT